>NW_027456456.1:0-19092 GCF_040206685.1 Ascaphus truei
AGCTTTGGCTGGTACAGGCTATCCTTCTGACCCTCCCTGTTATGTAAGTCCTGATATTTGCAGGCTGTGGCAGGTTGTCATCTTGGGTTTCCCCTCCCTCAGGCAGCCTCTCTGAGTGACTGGGGTGGAGGTGAACTGGGTTTGCGTGCAGCCAATCAGGGTGCAGACCTTGTGCCCCCCCCTCTGTACTGGAGAGGATGCATTCTAAATTACAGGCAGTTCTAGTTTCTTCTTCAAGGGATAGAGACGTGCCCTTGAGCCCCTTAAAGGGGCTGATATTACCACCAGACTACTGAGAGGCCTGACTTCTAATAGAGGGCCCAAGTACCATCCAGGAGCCTGGGATCCTATGCTGAGAAATGTATTCACTGTAATAACACCTGCAGTGGATGCAATAAAAGGATCCTGTTTCTATATACTCTCTGCCTAAGTGCCTCATGCAGTAAGCGCCGAAAAGCTGTTTTTCGCCATTTTTACGCCAAAAATGCCTCAGCGATTCAATAAGCGCCGATAAGCTGCCGAAAACACAAAAAATCAGCATTTTTCATCCTCTGATGGAGTCGTCGGTACACTCGTGGCGAAACGCGTAAGGGCGCTATCTACAAGCACCAGGTATTTAGCTCATTGAGCAATTGCTGGACTGGAAGGGAACTGTGGTGCTGCAGAACGAAAGGAGCCTCACGCTGTTTTAGCCGGGGGGGCGCTGAAGTGGACGCACATCATGACGGAGACACCCGGCGGCACAGAGAGAGATACACGCTGCAGCCACGAGTCTACTGTTCCTGACTAACAGCATGACCATTGGTGTTCTTGTTCGAAGCGCATGTCCTATCTCATTGATGTGAGTTTTTTGATTTTAGCTCGTGATTAATAAACCTGTATTATTTTACACTATGGAGCCTGCACTGTCCCCTTTTGTTTTATAGAAGAATCGTGGAAGGTGGTTGTTTCCTGTGGATAGCTGCTCGTGTGTTCCAGTGTTTTTTATTATCTTTTAAAGGTTTTATTTTATATTGTTCCAGTGTTTGCACTTTTTGGCTTGTTTTCCTTGTGTTTTTTCCCAGGGGTTCCCATTCCTTATCCACTTCCTCTTTCCTTGTTGTTATATATGTTGTTTGTTTTTTTAGGTTGAGTAATATTACCATTATCAGTTACTATACTTCTCCCTCATCCTATTATTCACCCATTTCCAACAGCTATCAATATGTGCTGTGATTTTATGTGTTTTGAGATATATATATATATATATATATATACATATATATATATATATATATATATATATATATATATATATATATATATATATATATATATATATATATATATATTATAGTGGTCGACAAATCACCAAAAAATCTACTCGCCACCTAGTACCAAACGTGTGATGCCTGGGCCAATAGGAGCTCGCCACGATGTTAAATCCACTCGCCCGGGGCGTGCAAATGTATAGGTTTGTCGAACACTGTATATATATATATATATACATATATATATAATACACCACCAACCCCCTGTGCCCCCAACAACCCCTATACCCCCCTAACATACAGTGCATATATGTAATTTTTGGGATGCACAGCAAAGATACTATAGGCCGGCGGTGGCCCGCGAGTGGTCCCGCAGGTGTCCTGGGGTTCCCGCTTGCCTGCAGTACCAATTCTGTGCCCTCAAAAATAATTTTAAAAAACATAAATAAATATAAATAAATAAATACACCCCCCTGCCCCCTAATACATACAGTATAGTAACGGACAAAATTACTATTATCCACAAATGGATAATAGTGCATTTGCACATTTAAAATACATAAAGCAGAATAAATAAAATAAATACATATTGCACTCACCCTTGCCCGGCTGCCACGATGAAGGCCATCCTCATCCTCCGGTGCTGCAAACAATACACAAGAATAAAAAGAGCCATTGTAATGTCCCCTAACCCCTTAATCACCTTAACGGTTATTAACCGCTATAGTAATTAAGGGGTTAACCCACCCTCCCACACCACTCACCGGGAGGCCTAAACACCCTTGGGGACAATACCCCCTTCCCCCACCCCCACCACCCACAAGAAAAACAATGCACAGAACATCCCCACGATAAACATTACTATATTTAATAAACAATACATAACCCACCCACCCCCTGTGCCCCCCCATAAACATAATTTATTATTTGACATACAGGCTTAATACCCCAGGCTGACGGGAGTCCCTGGTGGTCCCGACGGGTGTCCGCAGGCCCCACAATGCACCAGTACCCCAGGGTCTGGAGGCCTCCAGGTGGTCCCCGTGGGTCCCAAATGGGGTCCACGGGTGGGCCCGCGGGTGTCTGGGGGTCCCTGGGTCAGCCCTACAGGTGTCTGAGGCCCTCGGGTGGTCCCTGCGGGTCCGCGGAGCACTCACAGCTGTGGGGCCCCCAGTTCTTCCCCGCAGGTGTCCCCCGTGTGTGGGTCCACAGGTGGTACCACTCTTCTCTCAGTCCTGGGTCTGTCTTCTGTGATCTGGATAGATCTTGTCGGTTTAGTTAGGGTAATCCCTCCACGGTCAACTCTGCGGGGTGAGAGTACACTAAAGGAATTCCAGTGGGAGAGATCCCCAGGCTATCAGCCACTCCATTTGTATTCTCTGTGGTAATTTGTCTCAGCATTCTACTTGCTTGCACATTGCGGGCACTCCTGCGGCGGTAATGTTTTTCCATAGTCCATCCTGGGCTTGAGCGTCCCAGTGAATTCGTGATAATGCGTCCGCATCAATATTTTGTTTCCCAGGTCTGTACTTTAGACTGAAATTGTAAGTGGCCAATGCTGCCAACCACCTGTGTCCAGTGGCATCCAGTTTCGCAGATGTTAGAATATACATGTAAGGGTATTGTTGTCTGTGTGCACTACAAACCCTGCTCCATATAGATAGTCATGTAGTTTTTCCACTACCGCCCATTTCAAAGCCTAAAACTCCAGTTTGTGTACTGGGTAGTTTTTCTCAGAAGGCATCAATACCAAGCTCACAAACGCTACTGGTCTCAGTCCCTCTCGGTGCTCTTGGTACAGCACTGCCCCCAGTCCATCCAAACTGGCGTCTACATGCAGCACATAGGACTTTTGTGAATATGCAAACGCTAGTACTGGCGTCTTCATCAGGCTGGCTTTTATGGCTTGGAAAGCCTCCTCACACATAGGAGTTCATCTATTCCCAAATGATTCATTCATTTTGAAATAATCTTGACTGGTGATCCCCGCGGCCATGCTACGCCCTTTTGGTTGGCGGGTAACGCTTTGTCAGCTGTGTCAAGGGTTGGACTACAGCTGAGAAGTTGTTCATGAACCGTCTGTAACACCCAGGCAGAATCCTAAAGCACCAAACAAGAGCAATGCACAGAAAACACCACTAGAACGTGCCCAGATCAGGCCAATCCAACCCTACATTTTTCCCTCATAAAGGCCACAAGAAATATGTTCTCAGGAAGAAACCACATGGCCCACTGCTGCAAGGAGCCCACCGGGTTGAACGGGAATACCAGGTACAGATGTCCTTGTTTGGAGCAGGCTTTCCTGTGCCCAGACCCTTATTGTACTGTAAAGATGTGTCAGTGATTGGAACTGAATTCCATGTCATGGAACATGTCCAGGGTTGTATCTTCAGAGACGTCACTCTTCCAGAAGTCAGCCCGGCAGAGAGATCTGCCTTGTATGTTGCTCTGACTGAAACCCTGTCTCAGCTGCATTAATTTAATATACACACATTAAATCTTGCTGGATACGGCAAAGGGAAGGGATACTGCCAGAGACAGGTGACCACTTGGGAAAAGCAGTATGAAAGAGCTGCACATACTGATATTCCAGCAATGAACCAGCTCTCTGACTGGTTGATTAACAACTTGCCAAGCAATGATAATTAAGAGGTATTGATCCATGGGGATTTCAGAATTGATAATATTATTTTCCACCCAACAGAGTCATGAAACCCATCAGTAAGAATAGCTCCTACGAACGACTAAGGACATTCTCCGGGGTGAAGCCTATACCTGTAGGGGAGTATGATTTTGAAAATTGAATGGACACTGCTACCCAAATGGCGCGTGACTGGCTGTGTTCTGATGGGGAGAAGCGAAAAAGGATTACAGAGAGTCTGAGAGGCCCAGCATTAGATGCCGTAAAGGCGTTTACGCGTGCGATCCTAGAGGCGACAGTAACCAATTATCTGGATATACTGGAAAGTGCTTATGGGCCCACAGAGAGTGCTGATGATCTGTACTATAAGTTTAGGAATTCTCTACAACAGGATGGGGAAAAGTTCTCTGAGTACTTACATAGAATAGAGAAGCTACTATACCGCGTGTTATTTAAGTGGAAGAATATAAGCTGGTCAGGCCGACAACGAGAGACTATAACAAGTTGATCAGTGCGCATTATTGGACAATTTAACCGTGATACGACTATGGATTAGAGACAGGAAAGTGGATTCTTCCACGTTTGAACAGCTTATCCAGGAAGTGTGTGCGGAAGAGGGCAAGAAAGAGACCCGAGCGGCACCTAGAACTACAACTACAGTACCCAAGCCAGGGTAGCTGTCGCCAATGCAGGAGGCTGTGAGGAGAACGGTGCCAGCAACGCAGAGCTTAGAAAACAAATTCAAGAGCTAACGGCGCAGATGAACACATTGATGATGGCTGCGGCACCCAAAAAGAAGGCCTCAGCAGGTACTCTTCCAGATACGCCCTGGACCTATGACCGGGACCGGTTCCCTAGAAATCGAGGTATGGGTTGTTTCCAGTGTGGGGAACATGGACATCGGGTTGCGTACTGCAAGGCACCAATGCCAAGAGAAGCCTTCATGAAGCAGGGAAACGACAGAGGGACCTGGTTAGGGAGCATGCCAGGCCCCGCGTGTCACGAGAGAACAGACAATATATAGAGTAACCGGGCCAGATTGAACAAGATTAGGATATAGTAAACTGAATGAGTTTATTTCCTATGAGCAGAACAGACAATACACCAAGCAAATAACATTACAGAAATATTTACACTTACTGGGGTTGGATAATGAGGTATTCAGTCCAATAGCAGCTCATTAAGTTGTTACAATCACAACAAGCACAGAAATAAGGGGTGCAAGCAACTATATAGACGCAGGCCCCCATTTCTAACATGGCAGTTCAGTTATTGGTGAACAATTACCTTGTCCCAATCACAGGTTGACAGGTAACGCGAGAAGCAGGGTTTACCCAGCCCCTCATTAATACACCCCTCCCCTGTTCTTACTTGGCCAGCCCATTTATAAAAAAAATATGACAGGAGGACCGGGTGCCATCCTGGCTGGCAAAAATGCTTATTGGGCAGGGGACTTTCATGTAGGGTGTTACTTTAAACAGGTCACAATGGTTAGTGTCCATCTGTGAGAGCTGGCTGCATATGCAATGAGGCGAGTCACCTCCATTAATGTCCAGATCTTTTCTCACCGCTAACTGTATCTTCCTTTGATTGTACAATTACACATCAAAGCTGTCATCTGGCAAGCTTCCAAACTTATCCAAAGTTATAGTAAAAACAGCGATAACTCATAACTATATTTCACATGTTATAAATCAGATTAACAATAGGTAGGCGACACAGTTTCTTGGCATAAGAAAGCATATCCAAATTTCCCCTTCATAGCATGTATATAGCAAAAATTATAATTTTTTACACTTTCTCCATTTTCAGGGATACAATACAATTCTCCCCCTCCCTCCATGTTAATACATAACAGAGCAATTAATTCTGCTGAAGCGGGGAACTGCAGAGCCACATATACACAATATGGTTAACCCTTTCCCTCCCGACATGATTTATACACATACAGGAATATAACACAGACTGCTGGGGAAATAAATCTAAGACCTGGGACAATTCTGCGGAAGCAGGGGGATGCAGATCAACATATACACAGATCCCATTAACCCCTCATACCCCGATCATGACACCGCGGGAAGAGAAGCTCCATGACTAACACACTCAGGAGCATCTGCGGGTACCTCAATCTGCCAATTGGGATTCTTGGCCCTTCTGCCCGAGTGATGGCGTCTATTGAAGGAAAACCGTGCAAGGTTCTTCTGGATAGTGGATCGCAAGTGTCTATAATCTTCCAATCATGGTACAACCGATATCTGCGACACCTGCCACTGCAGCCACTGAATGGACTTGTTGTGTGGAGCCTCAGTGAAGCTAGCAATCCGTACTTGGGCTAAGTGGTCGTGAATTGGAATTTACCAAAGAAATTGCTGGGGTAGCTGGACCCCTTGAAGTAGTGGCACTAATATGTCCTGAAGCCCGTGAAGGAGGAGAAGCCGAGCCATAGTAGGAACAAATGCGAACATCTTCAGCAGACTAGCGAAGTGGTGCCAGACTGTTGTAGGGGATGATTACGATTGGACATTGACCATTCACCCTATGTGGTTGAAGGCCTACCAACGAGTCGAGAATGAAGCCACTAACAAGTCTTATGGCCCCATAGGAGAAGTCTGTTGGGCAGATCTTCGGTCAAAAAAAGTAGATTCACACCATGTATGTCGAATTGAAGGGAAGGTAACCCTCCAAGTATAAGGTTCCACTGTAATTATAGAATACCTTGCCCCCGTACAATTTCCTGAGGGCAGGGTTTTCCGGTTGTAGCCTCCCCCTGCAGGCCGATCGAAGGCCCCCCTTGCGGACTGGTTGAAGAGCCCCCCTTGACCGGTTGAAGAGGTATTGTAATTAATACTCAACACCAATACTTTCTGTACCCCTTACACCCATATTTAACCCCCCCCCCCAGACCTATACTTAGCCCCCCCCCCCCCCAGGCCCATACTTAACCTCCCAGGTCCATACTTAACCCCCCCAGGTCCATATTTAATCCCCACTCCAGGCCTATACTTAACTCCTTCCCCCCAGGCCTATACTTAACCCCTTCCCCCCAGGCCTATACTTTATTAAAATAAACAAACTGCATTGTAATGTTTTTTTCAGTATTATATTAACGAGAAAACATTTAATTTAATGATGCGTCCCCAAATTTGTTTTTCATGTTAGGTATGGGGGGGGGGGCTGCTCCTTTCATTTGTCCCAGGCCCCATGATTTCTGTTGGCGGCCCTGGGCACATCCCCAACCACGTACATGCAATATGTAAAGAAACTCAGAGACCAGTTACAAGAAGCGTACAAACTGGCCACTTCTGCAGCTGACACAAATAATCATGGAAACAAAAGCCGTTACGATAAAAGAGTACAAGGACAAGAGCTGCAACTGCAGGACAGAGTCCTTATCCGGAATCTGGGGATACCAGGAAAACACAAAATAGCAAATCACTGGAAAACTGAGTCTCCCCGTCTATCGAGTGAGGTCTAAAAAGGGAAATGGGCCCACGAAGAATCTACATAGAAACCACCTCCTGCCAATAGGTCAGTTAGCGCGCTGCCCTGAGAGAGAAAACATTCCAAGAGAACCCTATAGGCCCAGGAGAAGTGATCGATTG
Source organism: Ascaphus truei (assembly GCF_040206685.1). Classification (NCBI taxonomy): domain Eukaryota; kingdom Metazoa; phylum Chordata; class Amphibia; order Anura; family Ascaphidae; genus Ascaphus; species Ascaphus truei. The sequence continues at coordinate 7,494 of NW_027456456.1, forward strand.
AATAGAGGACAGGGTTCTGGTACAAATCCAGTTAGCCAGTGTAGGCAAGGCAGTGATGAGGAGTCCGAACAACAGGAGGGGTACCCCGGGGAACGAATGTTGGGGCACTTGGCAAATATTTTGAACAGGGAAGAACTGCCTGCCCCTCAACCGGGTCCCCAAATACAATCAGAAGGGTCTCAGGATTTAGAAAAAAAAACTGTTATTCTTGAACTGGATCTCAGAGCAGAGGAGTTTACCCCCATAGGTCCTGATGAATCCGTGATAGATGACTGAGTCTTCCCCTAGTGCAGGGCCCACAATATCTGAGTCACCGGTACAATAAGAGTCCTCTAAGGTGGTAAGGGAAGTAGACGTCATACCTCCGGCATTAGCCTCACGTCCTAAGAGGGAGACTAGACCCTCCATGTGACTGACCTATGACTTACCGGGAGTTTCGACTGGGGTCCCTATGGTTAATACTGTTCGATGGGTAGTACCCATTACTCTGGAAATAGGAGATGTTGAGGAATGTAGAACATTCTGGGGTAACAAGAATGCTATCTGGCAAAACTGTTTGAGTGTCGGATCTACTGTACCTATGAGTGTTATGTACCTAGATAGGAGTTAATTGTTAGATTAGATAAATGTATTGTTGGTTTATTCTGGTTGATGGGTACATAAACATTTCAGCAGGGGGAGGATGTAACCCCCTGTGTCTATCAGCACAGGACATGGCCCCTTTAAGAATTACCTTCCACTGGACCATGTGACTGTGCTTAGCCAGTGGCATGACAGTTGGTGACAGTTGGAAAGGGAGCTGAGGGAGTGAGGGTGTGCAGGCCCATCTTACACAGAGAGTCCATGCAGGACCCTAAAGAGAGAGGGAACTGCAGAGAGAGAGAAATAGCGAGTTGCCCTACTGGACCAGTGCATGCAGCAGGGCCCAGCAGAGACCAGGACCTACCTGACAGTGCAGAGAGAAGCAGGCAGACAGAGGCTGCTACAGAGAGAGATTAGGGAGCCCAGCTGTGCAGGAATTATACCAGGTTGGAGTGGGTGAGCTAACCCACAAAGGATATAAACTGCAGTTATATTCCCATCACAAAACAATATTGGGAGTAGACAGCACTCAATGAAATAAACAAGAAAGAACGTAGCTATACATGTGGTGCAACAGGAACAAGGGAGGGCCCTCATCCTTCCAAACACTAATATTAAACAAAATAGTTCCCAGCACACAAAAACAGAAAAAACAGATAATCTGCTAAGAATATTTAATGTGAACGCATATATAAGGTGTACAAAATGAAAGATGCGGGAGTAGACCGTATTCAAAATGCTAAATAGCACCAAAGGGAAAGGGGTAAAAAAATGGAGGATGTGGATAGGGGAAGGCAGGGGGAGGGAGAATAATGGTAGGGAAGAAAGTGAGGAGGGGGGAGGAGGGTAAGCAGAAAAACTGGGGAGAATAAAACAATAGATAAGTAGAGGGGGGCAACGTTTCGGGATGAACCTCTTCTTCTGGCCCTTTCCCCACTGTCTATTAGACCACAGGTACTTCCCTCTCCCTTATTCCTAACCTCCAAACAAATACACACCACGGAGACTGTTAGGACCAGTATGTCAGGCCAGAATCTTCACTCATGTTAAGCTTCCATTTTGTATGGTCATAACTAGTTAAGATTCTGTAGTCAGCCTTTTGCTGAAATATAATTCCTAAATGCACTCAGTTTCTGCCAAAATTGCATGTCCTTTCTTTCTGGTCAGGATATTACTAGATACTTTTGTGATGTCAATTTCCTGGTGTTTTAGTAGAATATAATAGAATGGTTCTCTGCAAGAACCAAAATAGTGTAATATAGTTGCAAGACTCAAGGTCTCTTTTGATAACAGACAATGAATAAGCTATGTATTTAGACAATTGCTTGTATTGAAAAAGACACGTCTCAAAAGTCACGCCATATTAGTGGCGTGACTTTAGAGACGTGTCTTTTTCAATACAAGCAATTGTCTAAATACATAGCTTATTCACGCCTCTAATCAAAGCTATGCCCAAGACACACCTAGTATACGCCTATGTCACGCCTATGATACGCCTATGTTACGCCTCTAACCAATATCTTTTTTTTTTCTGTATAAAAATCATTACCCTATGAGTAATAAATTGAGACAAAGGATTTGAAACCTGGCGTGCGTTACGTTTCATTTCGTTCGTCTTCCAGGCCTGAAGTTCACCAAAGACCGAAGATAACAGTTGCAGGGCGTGAAAGCTTCCCGGGGAAGTCTGCTGCAAACAGGTGCAGATAGTGTATCCAGTCACAAGGCTTCAGTGTACCTGGCAGAGGAAAAGTTCCTCTCGGTTCTGAAGCCCGGGGAGGAAATAACGGATTTTCCTTCAGTTTTGGTGTCAGAAGTGGGATTCGAACCCACGCCTCCAGAGACTAAAAGACTCAAGCAGCAAATAAGGGGTTAAGCCCAGGTCAATGGTACGGGGAATATAGGACTAGAGCAGCAAATGAGGGGTTAAGCCCAAATCTCTCCACTGAGATGAAAACAAAACACAGTGGTATTTGTCAAACAGTCCAGATCAAGCAAATAAGGCTACCACATCGAGCCCCAAAGTGATTGATCACCATTGGGAGACAGAAAACAGCCTAAGGATCAATATGATATAAAGCAGCAGTTCTCCAGAGTTTCTGACAATCGGTGTTCCTGACAATTCATGAGCTTGCTATACCTGAGTCCTGCTTTATATCATATTGATCCTTAGGCTGTTTTCTGTCTCCCAATGTTGATCAATCACTTTGGGGCTCGATACCATTGACCTGGGCTTAACCCCTTATTTGCTGCTTGAGTCTTTTAGTCTCTGTGGTGTGTAGTTGTTTGGAAGTTAGGAATAAGGGAGAGGGAAGTACCTGTGGTCTAATAGACTGTGGGGAACGGGCCAGAAGAAGAGGTTCATCCCGAAACGTTGCCCCCTTTTACTTACCTATTGTTTTATTCTCTTCCGTTTTTCTGCCTCCCCTCCTCCCCCCCTTCTCCCTCCCCCTCCTCACTTTCTTCCCTACCATTGTTCCCCCTCCCCCTGCCTACCCCTATCCAAATCCTCCATTCTTTTTACCCCTTTCCCTTTGGTGCTATATAGCATTTTGAATACGGTCTACTCCCGCATCTTTCATTTTGTACACCTTATATATGCGTTCACATTAAATATTCTTTACAGATTATCTGTTTTTTGTGGGCTGGGAACTATTTTGTTTATTATATATTGCCATCACAGTTTGATCTTTGTGAAGCACTAGGCCTGCAACACACACACAGTTTATGAGCTCCAACGATTTTGCTAGCACACCAGGATCTACAGGCCAGTACCCCATGATTAGGAGGCCGGACAGATAAAAAGAGATAAAAGTTATTTGTTTGCGCAGCGTTCGCACTGTTATAGTTTGTTTAAGTATATATGTGTATGAAGTGATTCTGAGATTGAGTCACTGTACTGATTCATATGAGATATGTAACACCACAAATTATAGCTATATGAGTATATAAAGCTTGTTATAATTCATTACACTGTGTTGTGTCTAGTCACTACAGTCTCACACAACATGTAACACACACTATAAGAATTAAACATGGCACATAGGACTCAGGCTCCCACCTCAGTGATAGGTCATATAATCTGAGGTAAAATATAGAGGGGTTACAAAAGTTATCATAGGGCTTTAATATATGTACGTATGCTCACACGTATATTCACATGTTCATATTACATACACATGCATGTCCTGATCGGCACATAACCTCCTGATTTCGCACTTATAGACGGCCATCATAGGTTTGGATAGTGTACCCAACATTTTGGGAGTTGCCGTATTCTCCGATACTTGGCCAGTCTGGACCTTAAAAGCCCAACTTGAGTCTGTGACCCACCGGGGGGATTTCCCCTGGTACCCTGCCTGAACCCATAAATGGCTTGCTGCATGCACACATACAGAGGCTGGCATGGATGCTGCGAGGATCCAGCGCAAACATGCAGAATCTGGCACCTCCAGGACTGGGGAAGGATACAGAGCCTGGGAGATGTACACATGCATAACTGGTGGGGGGGGGGATTAGTAAATAGACATTCCCAAGCACAATATAAGTTATGATTTTACTGCATCAGTTTTACGCCAAAAATGCCATTTGTGATACTTATGACATAGGCCCAGTGAGTTGCCACCCAGCATGCACCGTTATAACTTCCTTATTTGCCAAGTGAACTCGGAGCAAACCTGCTATAAAACCCCTAGGAGCTGAGATCGGACCCCGGGATACAGAGAGTGACACCTCTAGTGTAAGATGCAGTACGTACTCAGAGATGCGATGTTCAAAGCAATGCCAGACAAGCACATCCCACACAGACTTCGGAAGAAGCAGTAACTAGCAAAGCCCGGGAGGAAGGCCGCACAAGTGCCAGACACAGCCATCAACACATTGCTGCTAATCATCACAGCCCGTCGACCGAACCTGTGCAGACAAAATGGCGTTAGGTGACAGGATCTTCATCCAAAGCGACACATCCTGGCTCGGGCACTCTCTTTAAACTAAGTCTCCTGTCATCAGCGTCTCCCTCTCTAGGTCTCCTGTTCTCCATGGGGAATGTTTGGGGAGTGTCCCCTCCTTAATATCTCCCTCTTTGTCCTCCCTCTCTCCCCCTCTCTACTCTCTCCCCTCATTTCGTCTCTCTCCCCCTTTCATTTATCGCTCTAATCTTTCTCCTCCCTCTCTCCCCCTCTCTAAACTCGCTCCCCTCATTTCTTCTCTCCCCCTTAGTTATCGCTCTATTCTTTCTTTTCCCTCTCTCTCAGCCCTCTACTCTCTCCCCTCATTTCGTCTCTCTCCCTCTCATTTATCGCTCTCTTCTTTCTCTCTTTCCCTCTCTCCCCCTACACTCTCCCCCCTCACGTACTCTCTATACCTCTCTAATGTACTCTCTATTTTTCTTCTATGCGATGTTTCTCTGAGTCTTCTTTACTGAAGGTATCTTTCTCTCTGAGTGCACTCACTTGTCAGACAGAGGTCCAATGGCCAAGGACCCTGCCAGAACCCCCACCATGTAAATGGACTGAGCCAGCTGCCTCATTGCCCGCATGTCACAGACCAGGTCCCACTGCAAGAAAATAGGGGAGCGTTGGGAGAAGAAAGGAGTTATGGGAAAGGCAAGAAAAAGCATCTCTAAAATGTAAGTAGGCAGAATGGCCATACTGTAAGATGGTAGTCCTATGGTTTTTTTGGGCAGGAGGAGGGGTTATATGGAGAGGTGATACAGAGAAATAGAAGGGTTAGGAGAGGTTTCTTCATAATGAGCTTTTTTTTTACCTGTATGTCTAAAGGGTATCTATTCTCATTTTTTCATATTATGTATCATTCTGAACCCCTTCTGTCTACATTTGCATTGCCCCAAAGGCGACACCTGATGGGGTTCCCCAAGAACAGCTCCCCTCTGCACATAACCGGTGTGCTAAGGGTGAATCTCTGCGTTTGCTTACTCCTGTGTTTCGTCAGCCCCACCCTCTGGAATGCTAATGCTCTGAAGGACAAAAGGACTCTGAAATCACAGCTGCATTCATTCTGAACCCCCTCAGTCTACATCTGCGTCGCCCCACAGGCGCACAGCAGAAGGACAGCCAAAGAGTGCGAGCCTTTTGCTGCCTTTTGCTGCCGTTCGCTGATGTTTGTGGGTGTTAAAATTGCTGTATTTCAATCTGAAACTCTCCAAACTTTTTATCCCCTGCACCCAACTTTTCCAACCCTAACTGTCCATGAAATGTCTGTGAATTGACTGTATGACCCTATTCTTTTCATGTAACCATGTATTGTTATAACTCGGTTCCCAGGACATATTTGAAAACGAGAGGTAACTCTCAGTGTATTACTTCCTGGTAAAACATTTTATAACCGGTAGAAAGTGATATAATAGGCGCAAAAACAACTTAACAGGTGATCACTACTAATTCAGTGAAGTTAATATAACACTCTAATAGAGTTGATATCAAGTGCACATACAATATATTGCACATAAATAAAGTGGAAAAATAAGTGAAAACCAAAATAGGCATAAATTACATTTTAACCCCCTGCTCAGACCCTCTGGTAGGATTTGCCTTCACTTGTCCCAAAATGTTACAGTAGATTCACAGATTCCAGGGGGAGCATAGAGGGGAAAAAACAAGAACACAGAAAATCTAAGTGCAGGAGTATTGCAGCGTGAACTTAAGTCAGCTCCAATCTTGGCTCATATAGATGGCCTACTTACAGAATGTAAGCATTTCAACAGCAATGTACTGTATAGTAAAGGCTGGGGCAGTCTCTCCAGGATAGATGTATATCAGTTCAGCGTCATCAGAGGAAAAACAGCCCCAGTACTCAGGGAGCTGTGGCCCCAATGCAGAGAGAGAGGAAAAGTCTACATGGCACAGATCAACCAGGTTTAAATGTTTAATCTATACAAATGTTAAAATTTGCACTTACAATGTAAGTACTCCCTGAGTACTGGGGCTGTTTTTCCTCTGATGACGCTGAGCTGATATACATCTGCCCTGGAGAGACTGCCACAGCCTTTACTATACATTGCTGTTGAAATGCTTACATTCTGTAAGTAGGCCATCTATATGAGCCAAGATTGGAGCTGACATTAGATCACGCTGCAATACTCCTGCACTTAGCTTTTGTGTGTTCTTGTTTTTTTCCCCTCTATGCTCCCCCTGGAATCTGTGAATCTACTAAAACATTTTATAACTAAATAAAATATAAACAGCCACCTCAGAGATTGAGATAAAAAAAAAACTTGTACTAACTGTACTAAACATGCTAAAAGAAGTCTGTAACATTTGATGAAAATGGTGAACTGGCTTAACTGAGTCTCTACATATTAGATGTGTTGATTCACAGGGAGTATCTGCAGGCTCCTCCTTACCTCCGTGACAATGGTGGAAGAGAAGACGCTCTTATCATAGACCCAGCCGTCCTTACAAGGCTCCGTGTTGTTATATAATGTGCTGTTAAGAGACCAGACACCAGACTGAGCCTCTGTATAACGCTGGCAGCTCTCGGGCTTCTGATTCCCATCCAGAGGCACAGAGGCCAGCAGAAGGCCTCGGTCATACGTCATGGTTTGGTTGTCTGACCAGGGCAGCCGGCAGCGGTGGAGGGGCACGATGGCGGTGAAGTTTTGGAGCAAGTTATGGCAGCCCAGGAAGCACATGGGGAGCAGCAACAAAGAGGCAAAACATATCTGGAAACGGCCCAGACCCCCAATTTTTAGCAGGAGATCGTCAAACCCCATGGTGGGGTTTATGTGGGTATCTTGACTTCTGTTATTTATATGAGAGTCAGAGGTCACGTAGGCACGAACAGGAGGTGTCAGGAGTTGGAGAGAAGGAGATGGGAGAACAGAGAAAGAAACTAAATACTGGGTGTCTCCCAATTCTGCTAATACAGATATTCTAAACCCATATCTCTCATCCCCTCCTAATACACAGCTATCAGGGACATATATCTCTCATCCCCTCCTAATACGCAGATATCAGGGACACGTATCTCTCATCCCCTCCTAATACACAGATATCAGGGACATATATCTCTCATCCCCTCCTAATACACAAATATCAGGGACACGTATCTCTCATCCCCTCCTAATACACAGCTATCAGGGACATATATCTCTCATCCCCTCCTAATACACAGATATCAGGGACACGTATCTCTCATCCCCTCCTAATACACAGATATCAGGGACATATCTCTCATCCCCTCCTAATACACAAATATCAGGGACACGTATCTCTCATCCCCGCCTAATACACAAATATCAGGGACACATATCTCATCCCCTCCTAATACACAGATATCAGTCACATACCTTTCACATCCTCCTAATACAGAGACATCAGGGGCACATTCATCTCATCATCTAATACTCAGATCAAGACATACTTCTTACACCCTCCTAATATACAGAGATCAGATACACATCCTCTCACCTCCTCCTGTTACACAGACATCAGGGACATACCTCTCACCTTCTTAATATACAAACATCGGGGGCATATACCTCTCACTCTCTCCCACCCTAATAAACAGACTTCAGCACTCATATCTCTCACCTCATCTTAATACACAGACATCAGGGACCCATATCTGTCTATTTAGCTCATTTTAGTTCAATTTAGGTAAAAACATCTCAAATTGTCTGTGTGTCCTGCAATCCTCATACCCTGCTGTCTATTTAGCTCATTTTAGTTCAATTTAGGTAAAAACATCTCAAATTGTCTGTGTGTCCTGCAATCCTCATACCCTGCTGTCTATTTAGCTCATTTTAGTTCAATTTAGGTAAAAACATCTCAAATTGTCTGTATGGAAATCATCCCCCTATTGCCTTAATTTAATTCATCTTTCACACTTGTGCAAGACAACACCCACCTTTGAAAAACAATTTGGTTTAACTACCCTCACATGTGCTAATTAAGTTTGTTGTACCAACCAGGTGACTTTCTAAATGTATATAAGTAAACTTACAACAGCCATTGCTGCTTGCAGCCTTTGCTCTTAAGCAGAAATGCTTTTAAGTAGAAATCTTTCAAGTAGTATGGTAGTTTAAAAAAGAAGTGGAAAAAGAGGACACAATCTACTGCTTCTGATTCCTGCATTTGAACTACGCTGGAAAGGAGGTTATCATCCCACACTGCACATCTCAATACATTACTATTGCTGTGATGCCACCTTTACTTTTTATATTTACTGTAACCTCACTTATTCTCAAATTATGCACTTCCTTCCACCAGCCTCATCATGTCTCTAACTCTAGTCATATTTCGCCATCTCTCCTTACTTCACCACTTCTCAGTTCACATGAACTCCTCTCTTACCTGCGCCCTCTGACACCACACAGTTATGCCGCCTGCACTAAAACACACCCCTACAAATCATCCTCTCACATTCTCTTTCTGTCCATGCTTCTCCTCCTTGCTTCTGGGGATATCTCTCCCAATCCTGGTCCCTGCCTTATTTCTACTTGCTCTCGTCCTCGCCTTCCACATGCAACTTCTACTCCTTCTGGTGTCAACCCCTCTAACCTCATACCCATCCCCTGCCACCCTCCCTCCTCTCTCCCTTTCTCCTGTGCCCTTTGGAATGCTCGCTCCCTCTCTAACAAGTTCCTCTCTGTGCATGACTTCTTTCTCTCTCACTCCCTGCTTCTCTTTGCTATAACTGAGACCTGGCTCACTCAGTCTGACTCTGCTCTGGAAGCTGCCCTCTCCTATGGTGGCCTTTCCTTCTCCCACACTCCACGCCCTGGTGGCAGGGGTGGAGGCGTGGGGCTCCTGCTCTCCTCTCTCTGCCGTTACAGAACAGTTTCTATTCCCCCCTCTCTTGCTTTTCCCTCCTTCGAGGCTCACACAGTCCAGATCTTCTCTCCTCTCCCGGTCCATGTGGCGGTCATCTATCGCCCACCTTCCTCTACTCATCCCCCTTCTGCCTTTCTCTCTCACTTTGAATCCTGGCTCTCTTTCTTTCTCTCCACAGACTCCCCTGTTCTTCTCCTTGGGGACTTCAACTGCCACATTGATGACCCCTCTCTCCCTTGGGCTTCCCGCTTTCTTTCTCTAACCTCTTCTTTTGGCCTTCAACAGTGGACTGCAGCCAGCACCCACAAGGATGGCCACTACTTAGACCTGGTTTTCACTAAAAACTTCTCTCTCTCCGACTTCTCCATTTCCCCTTTTCCTCTCTCCGACCATCACCTCATCTCATTTTCTCTCTCTCGCTTCTCTCCATCTCCATCTCCATCTCGCCCTCGTTTTTGCAGAAACCTGCGCTCTATTAACCTACCAGCTCTTGTTTCCACTTTACGCTCCTCCCTCTCCTCTCTCAGTTCTGCTTCAGACCCTGACAACCTGGTCAGGAACTACAACTCTGCCTTATCTTCCTCTCTTGATCTTCATGCCCCACTTTCTCTCTGCCGTCCTCGCCCTCCTAACCCCAGACCCTGGCTAAACTCCCACACACGCATGCTGCGTTCCTCCACTCGTTCCTCTGAACGCCTCTGGAGGAAATCTCATACGCTTGCAGACTTCATTCACTACAAATTTATGCTATCCTGTTTCAACTCTGCCCTCTTTCAGGCTAAACAAACCTACTTTTCATCACTAATCAACACACACAAGTCTAACCCACGCCGTCTCTTTTCTGTCTTTGACTCTCTACTCAGACCACCCTCAGCTGCCTCCTCTTCTTCCTCCATCTCACCTCAGGACTTTGCTGACTTTTTTAAGAAAAAGGTGGAGTCCATACGGCAGAACATCCCATCTGTTGCCTCCTCCCATCCCACAATGCTTCCCAACTCTCCTCCTGTCTTTCTTGACTCTTTTTCTGCTATCTCGGAGGAGGATGTATCACTGCTGATCTCCTCTTCTCCCTCTACCACTTGCCCTCTTGATCCCATTCCCTCCCATCTCCTAAAACCTCTTGCTCCTTCTATAATCCCTATGCTCACACAGATCTTTAACTCTTCCCTCTACTCTGGTACCTTTCCTTCATCCTTCAAGCATGCAACCGTTATACCATTACTCAAAAACAGCAAGCTTGACCCTACCTGTCCTTCTAACTATCGACCTGTCTCCCTCCTGCCTTTTGCCTCCAAACTCCTTGAACGTCTTGTATTCTCTCGATTGCTACACTTTCTCAACACCTATTCTGTACTAGACCCTCTACAATCTGGCTTCCGCACTGCTCACTCTACTGAAACAGCCCTCACTAAAATAACTGACGACCTCCACGCTGCCAAAGACAGAGGTCATTACACTCTGCTCATATTACTCGACCTCTCTGCAGCATTCGACACCGTGGACCACCCTCTTCTCCTTCACATTCTCCATACTCTTGGTATTCGGAACAAAGCTTTATCCTGGATCTCCTCTTACCTCTCCCATCGTACCTTCAGTGTCTCTTTTGCTAACACCTCCTCCTCCTCTATTGATCTCTCTGTGGGGGTACCCCAGGGCTCTGTCCTGGGACCCCTTCTCTTTTCTCTCTACACACTCTCTCTAGGTGACCTAATCACATCTTTTGGGTTTAAATATCACCTCTATGCTGACGACACACAAATTTACCTTTCAACCCCTGACCTTACACCTGCTATACAGACCAAAGTTTCTGAATGCCTCTCTGGAATATCATCCTGGATGGCCATCCGCCGACTGAAACTTAACATGGCAAAAACAGAGCTCCTTATACTACCTCCCAAACCTGGCCCTACTACATCCTTCCACATTGCTATTGGAAATACGATCATTCACCCAGTAGCCCAAGCACGCTGCCTAGGGGTCACACTTGATTCCTCTCTCTCATTCTCCTCTCATATTCAAAACGTTTCTAAAACTTGTCGCTTTTTCCTCCGCAATATCACAAAGATACGCCCTTTCCTCTGTTACTCAACTGCCAAAACTCTGACTCAGGCCCTCATTCTCTCACGTCTCGATTACTGCAACCTCCTGCTGTCCGGCCTTCCTACCTCTCACCTGTCTCCCCTACAATCTATCCTAAACACTGCTGCCAGAATCACTCTACTCTTTCC
>NW_027456457.1:0-19057 GCF_040206685.1 Ascaphus truei
ACGCACACGCACGCACACACACGCACACACAGGCACACACAAAGGCACACACAAAGGCACGCACACACAAAGGCACACACACACACACACACACACACACACACACACACACAGGCACACACACACATGCATACACAAAGGCACACACACACATGCATACACAAAGGCACACACACACACACAAAGGCACACACACACACACAAAGGCACACACACACACACACACACACACACACATGCATACACAAAGGCACACACACATGCATACACAAAGGCACACACACACACACACACACACACACACACACACACACACACACACACACACACACACACACACACACACACACACACACACACACACACACACACACACACACACACACAGGCACACAGGCACACACACACATAGACACACATAGACACACACATAGACACACACGCATACACATGCATACACATGCATACACATGCATACACATACACACACATGCATACACACATGCATATACATACACACACACATACACATACATGCATACACATACACACACATGCATACACACATACACACACATGCATACACACATGCATACACACATACACACACACACAGGAGACATGGATCGGGGCAGAAGGGGGACAGACCGTCAGGGGGCGGGCCGGGGGCGGGCGCGTCACTGGCCGGGGGCGGGCCAGTGACGTCACGGAGCTGGTTCGCCCTCATTGGGCGAACCGCTCACTTGACCGGCCTGTCTCGCCGGCAAGCGGGGGAATTTTAAATTCCCCCAAGACCTGCGCTTCCGCAAGCGTGCGGAAGTGCAGGTGAGCCCCTACTAAAGCCGCTCTAATTATGGCTGTAGGGGCTCAGTGCTGAGCGGGAGCGCGCCTTAGTGCGCTTCCGCCAGCAAGCAGGTAACATGTCCGGGGCCTTAATTTGTTTCCAGGCTGCCGCTATAGAGCATCTGGCCGCTGTCAGCATGGCCCTGATCAGCCGAGACATTGGTGGGGGAGGTCGTCTATGGGTTTGGTCAGCACCATGGTCAGAGGGTCCAGGGGCAGGAGGATTCCAGTGATCTCGTAGATAAGTGTCTGGATCTTGGTCCAGAACTTCTGGATCTCCGGACATGACCACCAAATGTGGGTCATGTCTCCCTTTTGACCACATACCCTCCAGCACAGGTCCGGTGTGCCGGGGTAGACCTGGCTCAGCCTAGCCGGGGTCAGGTACCACTGGAAAATAATTTTATAGATGTTTTCTTTTATTGTCGTGCAAATTGAGGTTTTAGGGGCTTGCTCCCAAATATTCTCCCAGTCTTCCAGGTCTATTGGGAGACCTAGTTCATCCGACCATTTTTGCATATAGCGGTGATTCGAGGGGTCTGATGTCGGTTCCGTGCTTTTGTATTTCTGTGATATCAGGCCGCTCTGATATGTGTCCCTCAGACATAGGGTTTCAAACTGGGTCAGTGGGGGAAATTTGGAGGTTGGGGACAGTGAGTGTAGTAAGTGTCTAAGTTGTAGGTACCTAAATATGTGAAGATCTTGGATCTGGAATTTATCCTTTAGCGCCTGGAAAGTTAGGATCTTTCCCTTCTGCAGTAGATCGGCAACCATCCTAATATTGTGACCCTGTAATTGGTCAAATTGTCTTGTGGAACACCCTGGCGGGAAGTTGGGGTTCCCAAAGAGTGGGAAGCTAGCAGACCATACTTCCCTTTGCTTTTGAGCCATGCGTCCCACGTGCATCTCATTGCTCCGAGGCCAAACCTCTGTGGATCCAATTCCGTTTTAAACATAATTCTCACAAATAATTCACTACATAAGTAGACAGGCTCTTCCCCCTCCCTCCCCCCCCCCCCCCCCTGGTTTTCCTGTCCATGTTCTCGGATTTTCAGTAAAGTTTTTAAAGGCGTTACTGTCATTGGTTCGTCTTGATTGCACCTTTTTTAACAAGCACTTTTATTATACATGACTGTCATCTTCCACAATAGTACACTTGGAGAGCACTTTTATTTCTTGCATAAAGGCATATGCTCTTGATACCAGGACAACGCTTACTTTTTTCTGCATTACAAACCTACAACCCACCTTCAGTGTTTTACAAATATGACCACTGGTACAGATGCAGCAACGAGTATTAGAACTCTGCCTGGGTAGATTCTGGGGCAGTCTCACAGTAAATGCATCAAAATTGCCTCAACATTTCTGTGAGATTCTTAATGGCCCATCGGATTAACACAGCAGGGAGTCCCTGCAAACTGAATGGGACTGCAGGGAGCCCCTGCTGTGTTAATCCGATGGGCCATTAAGAATTTTACAGAAATGTTGAGGCATTTACTGTGAGACTGCCCCAGAATCTCCCAGGAATTTCTCAGGTAAGTGTTCTAATACTGGTAGCTGCATCAGTACTTTTATATGGATTTTTATTTTATTTACCAGGCCAGGGCTTGAGATTATATCAAATCAATATATACAGCAAGATTGTATCTAGTATAAAATGTACTGAAACATATTAAAGAAATTTGCTCTTGTGCTCTTATTCAAACTTTCCCAGAGGATTGTTCTTAATTAATTGGATATTTTTACCGGTCCACAGGCGAATCACTTATGATCAGTGTTCGCCTGGTTAGGTTGGGAAGAGTTTCTGGGACAGAGCTCTTGGGAAGCTTTGTTTCTCTTGATTAAAAGTTTTGAAAATATTCCTACAACATAATGGGGCTATAGGAAAAGAATGATCGCTTCGCTCTTTATCTGCTGATGTAGCATTGTTGAGCGAATATACTGTGTATGTGTGTGTGTGTGTGTGTGTGTGTGTGTATATATATATATATATATATATATATATATATATATATATATATATATATAACCATATTAAAAATCGTTTTTGAAGCAAAAAGTGGCACTGCGTGCTCATTTGCATGTCATTTCCCAGAATCCCTTGCTGCAGTGGAAGTGCTGGGTGATAATGGTGAAGGGCAGGGTTGCAGACCTGCCTTAGACATGCAGATGAGCATACAGTTATATTTACCTATTTGTGTATGTATATATATATATATATATATATATATATATATATACACACACACACACACACACACACACACACACACACACACACACACACACACACACACGTAGAGGTATCAGTACCGTGTTAGCCGAGCTTCAATAATCAAAAAATAAATAGATGATACCGTTCTGTGGCTAACAAAATGCTTTTATTTGTGCGAGCTTTCGAGATACACTGATCTCTTCTTCCAGCGATGTTACAATGAATGAAGCAAAAGGTATACTTAAAAACAGTGTCTCTTGGAATGTTATCTGTGCTGTTCCTTCCCCCGGTGTGGATGTGTTTTATGGCTGGAGGTGTCAAAAGGTTACTGAAAGCAAGTGATGAAAGAGTGTGTATGTGTATCAGTGTGCATAAAAATGAATGGAGAGCCCACAGTATATACAGTGCTTTACACAAGGTGTGTGTGGAGTGGGACTGGATATCAATGGTGTGGGTGGGTGTGGAAATGTGAGAGTTTTTAGCACAACTAAAAGTGTGTGTGGATACTTAGTGAGACAGGGCAGGGGCTAAACAAGAGAATGAACCTGCATCGCCACAGCATCACACGCGGTACAAGAGACAGTCCTGTTGGCGAACATTTCTCTGACTGGCCATAAGATGAACGATCTGAGGGTTGCCATACTCAAAGGTAATCTTAAAACCCCGAAAGAGAGACGGTTGCATGAATACAAATTTATGCAACTGTTCGGGACACTTAGCAGTGGCCTAAACAGAGATCGAAATTTTATGAGTTATTACTGACAGTAGTGAACTCTCGTCCCATGAGCGCTAAAGGCCATGTCTGTACGTACTGTGCTATATGCAGTGTTCGACAAACCTATACATTTGCTCGCCCCGGGCGAGTGGATTTAACATCGTGGCGAGCTCCTATTGGCCCAAGCAGCACACATTTGGTACTAGGTGGCGAGTAGATTTTTTTGTGTGGCGAGTAGATTTTTTGGTGATTTGTCGACCACTGGCTATATGTATGCACACACAGCTGTCTCTCACACATACTAATACTCCTTGTTTTTCCATCCCTATACACCAATAGGGACCACTAAGTATCCACACACACTTTTTTAGTTGTGCTACAAACTCTCTCATTTCCACACCCACCCACACCATTTATATCCACTCCCACTCACCTTGTGTAAAGCACTGTATATACTGTGGGCTCTCCATTCATTTTTATTCACACTGATACACATACACACTCTTTCTTCACTTGCTTTCAGGAACCTTTTGACACCTCTAGCCATAAAACACATCCACACCGGGGGAAGGAACAGCACAGATAACATTCCAAGAGACACTGTTTTTAAGTATACCTTTTGCTTCATTCATTGTAACATCGCCGGAGGAAGAGATCAGTGTATCTCGAAAGCTCGCACAAATAAAAGCATTTCGTTAGCCACAGAACGGTATCATCTATTTATTTTTTGAATATATATATATATATATATATATATATATATATATATATATATATATATATATATATATATATATATATATATATATATATATATATATATATATATATATATATATATATTTTTTTTTTTTTTTAAGATATTTTTATAATTACGGTGCACTGTATTCTAATACTTTATCATCTCATTCATGCAAACTATCTTCATCCTTCCAGTGCAGTACTAATTAGATCTCCTGAAATCTTAGAGAAGTCATCAATTTAGACGGTGTTCAACTTTTTAATGTTTGCATGGTAATCAAATTAAATGAGGATTGTTATGATCTCTATTTAATTGCTAGCTAATACAGCTAATTTCTACTTAATCTAGCTAATCTTTACCTAAAATGTGTTCTGAAATTGTAGTTTTTAAATGTAGATAAAGTTATTGTTTATACAGTTTGCAGCATAGCTCAGACAGAGAAAATTAAAAGCTGTATCAATAACATATTTTCGCTAACAAGCAAGGCATGGTTATATTGCCAAATATTCACATTGGACAAACATTAAATACAAATTGAACTGTTTTTTTAATAGAAAAATGACGCAGGTTTCTCTAAGGCCTCGGCCATGTTCCTTGCTTGCTGACGCGCACTCCCGCTCAGCACTGAGCCCCTACAGCCGCAATTAGAGCGGCTTTAGTAGGGGCTCACCTGCGCTTCCGCGCGCTTGCGGAAGCGCAGGTCTTAGGGGAATTTAAAATTCCCCCGCTTGCCGGCGCGACAGGCCGGTCACGTGAGCGGTTCGCCAAATGAGGGCGAACCAGCTCCGTGACGTCACGCCCCCTGACGGCCCGCTGACAGCGCGTGCGGTAAGCAACTGCAAGGCCAGGGAAAGCACCCACTTTCCCTGCGCCTCAGCGCGCCTCAGCACGCCAGCAGGGAGCATGGCCGAGGCCTTAGATAAAACACACAATGAACAAATCATTTTTTTAAATTGCTATTGCAAAAGGCTGACCACACGTGACGGCTCTCCTAGCACTTACAGCAGTGCTACGCCACATATCTATATACATATACAGAGGGAAAGTGGCAGCCATTGATACAAGCTTCTTCCCTCCATCTGTAAATGCCAGCACACTAGTGATTAGCGCTGGAATGAGACATTTGGTCGCTGCTGTTTCGCTGCGATCAAATGGCCGTGGGCGCTTCTCCGAGACTCATCCTGCTGCCGCAGCTGATCAGCAGCTGGAATCCCTGCCGCCGGCTGATTCTGAGGTCAATTTAATGTTTATGGTAAGGGTCAATTTAAGGTGTTTTAGGTGTTGGGCATAGGGTAGGGAGATTTAGGTTAGGCACTTACCTTGGTGGTGAAGTTGCCGGCGACGGAAGCTTCCCAGCGGCACGATGAGTCACGGTTATTAATTTTAATAACAATTTGTCCTGCATCTATGGTTATTCCAAACAGTTATCATTTTAAGATTAATCAATAAATATTAAGTTTTAGTTTGGGTGCACTCTCTAAGTGCCACAATATAGGGATCCTTACTTTCCTCTCACTTAGTCAAATATTCAATCAGCCTTAAAGGGAAAATGTTACTTGTGTCCGGGGAAATGTTCTTTTCACTGTTTTCTCCTTGAGAAAGGGCTCTTAGAGCCTGAAACGCGTGGGAGGTTTTTTCCTGTTTTGTTATGTTTGTTTTTTTGTTTTTTATGTAGTTCAATAAACTTTTTTAACTTTTTCATTCAACTGGTGAGCTGATGGTGCTTATTTTTGGGACTCTGCTGTTTTGTGCCAATCCTTTTTTTGTTTGTTACTTAACGATTGGTGAGACGCACAGGAGGAGACTCACGTGGAACCTACGGACCAAGTGGAGTGTTCCCGGATGGACCGGAGGCTGTAACACACACCACCGGCACTCGGGAGCTCCACAGTGTTGGAAAGAGGAGGACGGCGTATCAATCACCTACGCCCAACATCACGAGGAGACGCAGTCAAGACGGAGGGCTATAAACGGGATTACACAGGTATAATACATTTCCTCTGTTACATTTATATTCCCCATAGCGTTTATCCATTGGAACTCCGTCACTACTTACCCTGCTTGTGGGAAACAAATAGGTAGCGCTATATCCCACAATTAGGCTGGCTGCCTATGATATAACCCTGACCCCTGGTCAGGCAATGGAAGTGGAAAAAAAGTTATATCTGTGGCGCTCTGCACTAATATAAATTAAACAAAATATAGTAAATAAATATTATACAACCAGTATCACGGAAATCGCCCGTCCATACAGGTGCTCCACGTGGTGTTGTGGTACATGGAAAAATAAAAAATCAGAATCATAGCATAATACTGCAACAAACAAACATGCAACATATACCTAACACTAGACAAACGCTGAGATCAACAGGTGACAATTTACAAACACATTTAATTATGACATATCATTGTTAAAATTACATATAGTAATACATATAAAATAGGTTCTATCAGGACACTCCAATTCAGGTGGGGGTACCTGATTACCAGAGGCAAGAAGGTATCAGGCGTTGGATAGATTAAAGAGTATCCCCTCTTATGGAATGCTGCTGCCGTCGCTGATGTCTGGGCTCAAACGTGTAGTTCTCCTGTTTACACAGGGACAGGCTTTCCCAACCTGCGGCGTCTGCTTCCGTCTGCAATCAGCACTGTACACGTGTAGTGGTGGCTGTGGAATGGTAGCCGCAGATTTGTCCTGCCCTGACCCCGCCGAATGATGTATTTTCAAAGTGCGGGAGGTTCATGCACAAACGAAAGTCAGCCTGCAGATATCAGCTTCCAAGGAGGATAGCAATCACACCTGAGGGAAGAGGATCACGTAGAACCACCCTACGCGTTTCGAAAGTCCTGCTTTCTTCTTCAGTGGTAAAACGTAATGAACCCTGCTTGTGGTTACCTCTCCCAACTGCTTAACACGGACCCAGCGCCTGAAATTCCCCTCACATTCAGCAAATGTTGTCCTACATTATATTGACATTATTATATATTTTTCCTCATAATCTCTGTTTTTGAGCTTTGAGCAGCCCTCCTTTTTTCATATATTTTTTTTTAGGCCTAATTTATTTTTATTGCGCTCTCCGCTTATTCTCACACATTGTATTTATTTTTGGAACTTTCATCAAAAATGTTATGTTTCCCCATTATGTTTGTCATTAGACATTCTAATGTCTGATGCTTTAAAAGCGCACCCTAAACTATTGAATTTTTTTATATAGAGCTGCTTCCAGAGATTCTTGTCTCTGAAGAGGTTGCCTCCCTCTCCTTTGTACACATGGGCCAATAGGATGCCACAGCAATAATGCCACAGCTTCCTATTGATCACGCTTAGCATGGGAGCGTTAAAAAATAGGTCATTACATGATCCCTGCTAGCAGAGAAGAGCGGCTACCGGCACCTACTTCGGAGGTAAGTATCTCTGAAAGCAGGGGCTCCCTGACATTAACAGGGATCAGTTCCCAAGACCCCCTAAAAAGGAAATAAACTTAAAAAAAAAAAAGTTGCTGGTTTGGATTGCAAGCTTTAAAGTATAGCAGTGTAGGAAGGTTGGAGCACAACTGAATACAGGAAAGGAAAAACAATCTGCGAGAGAGTGTGTGTCCCATAAAAAAGTTTAATGGATCAAACCATATACATACAGTGAGCCCACGGGCCCCCACCAACGCGTTTCGAGCAACGCTCTTTATCAAGGTGCATATCGATCCCCTCTTACCTGGTCTCTGATATACACTAAGTTTCCCGCCAAAACCTCCCCGTCCGCTCGGCGCTTAGGCGCGTCACAAGTGGCGCGTCATGCGCGTCGCGCAACGGTGACGTCAGCGCGCACTGCGTGTATACAGATAGGACAAACTTTATTAACAAATGACAATTTCATAATAATACATTCAAATTGGGCTGCAAACATACAAGACCTGGCTATACAATGCCTTTATAACATGTTAAAATCTATCTATGAAGACGTAGGGGGAAAAAAACGATGTCCTTCCACAACCTACGGATATACAGATATACAAAAAAATATATAAAATAAATAAATCTGACACAAAATAAACATTTTTAAAACCCAAAAATCGTAATCATATACATACACAATGTATATATATCATGATCAACATCTAAAAAAACTTAAAAAACATCATATAAAGAACCATGAAACACATTCTCCCATAATGCATAAACAAAACTTCAAGAGTGATAATATCCAAATGAAGTATCTACTTGTTTATTTAAATTAATTTTACACAAAAAGGGGAGGATGTGATCAAGAGGTGTAGATCAAAAAACCTGTAATGAAATGGTTAAAAGAAACCGAGAAGAAAATCCTAGGGGTTTAATCAAAACATAAACTAATGAGCATAACCATGGGATGGTAAACAAGTAATACCAACCAGTGCATAAGATTGAATATATTCATATATGTGTAAATAACACATCTGTATAATGTTTTTTAAGCACCGTTATCTTCTCATTTTCCACCCCATGTATATTAATGTATGTTTAGATATTGTATGATGGAGAATTCTCTACAGCAATAAAGGCATCATCCTAATTACGCAAACTTGGGATGAAATGCACAATTACTCTGACAAGCATTATGTAAAAGCAGACAATAGGTTTGGCAATGTTATATATTATCTATCCAAACATTTAATGCAAGAATGGACTAAGATCCCAGTCTGAATTTAGACCATTTGGTATCTTTGTATTTAGGGTGAAGATCCAATAAAGTTCCTTCTTGTCTAGTGAATCTGTTCTATTTCCTCCCCTAATAGGTTTGGGAACATGTTCAATACCCCTGTATTTCAGATTTTTTATATTCCCCAATCTACAGTTGGTGAAGTGTTGGGCGACAGGATGGGTCAGGTCTCCTGATTTGATGAGTCTTATATGCTCTCTCATCCTAGCCTTCAGGGCTCTGGTGGTACGTCCTACGTACTGTTTACCACATCCACAGTCCAAGAGATAGACTGTGAATGTGGTATCGCAATTAATAAATGATGTTATGGGGAATCGTTGCCCTGTGTTGTTTGATACAAATTCTCTACACGACTCCATGTGTGTACAAGACACACATTTAAGACACTTAAAGCAGCCTTTAGGAAGATTACGATCCTGACCTGGCACTGATGAAAAAAGACTCCTCGACACATAATTGGCTATTGTCTTGGCTCTCTTGAACACAAACCGTGGCCCTCCTAAGTATACCTTTTGAAGTAATGGATCTGCGGATAGGGTAGACCAGTGCTTCCTAACAATATTCTTTATGCAGTTAGCCTGTGTGCTGTATTGAGTTACAAACACTGGATTTGCCTCCTCCCAGTTTTCTTTTGTTTTCCTTTGTTTAATCAAAAGGTCATTCCTGTTCATGCTTGCTACCTCTTTTAGTGATATTTGCAAATCAGAGTGTGGGTAGCCTCTTTCTACAAATCTCAATAGCATATCTTGAGATTGTTTTACAAAATCCTCATTGTTCGTACAGATACGCTTAAGTCGTATGAATTGTCCATTTGGAATGGATGTTAGTAAGGACCGGGGATGACAGCTGTCAGCTCTCAAATAAGTGTTCCGTGAATTGTGTTTCCTATATACATCCGAACTGATTTTCATATCCATATCGATGAATAATAAGTCTAAATATTGGATATGGTGAAAATCATAAGTGTGAGTGAATTTTAAATTTAAATCATTCGTGTTAAGATAATCTATAAACAATAATAGTGAATCAACACCTCCTTCCCATATAAAAATCATATCATCTATGTAACTCCGGTAAAAAGTGATAAATTGTCAATAGGGGTTATTATCTCCAAACACGTGGATCGACTCCCACCAGCCTAAAAAAAGGTTGGCGTATGATGGAGCGAAGCTGGTACCCATAGCGGTTCCACGTGTTTGGAGATAAAAAGTTCCATCAAACAAGAAATAATTGTGATAAAGTAAAAAGTGAATACAATCCATAATAAAACTACTTTGAACGAGTGAAAGTGAGGAGTGATCTAGATAGGACCTGACAGCTGCCATCCCATGGTGATGTGCAATAATTGTATATAAGGAGGCCACATCTAGTGTGACCCAGATGTAGCCCCCTTTCCAATCCACTGACTTAAGTAGCTCCAAGAGGTCACCACTATCCCTGATATAGGAGGGCAAGGACCGTACAAATGATTGCAGATAATGGTCTACATATCTTGAGACACCATCTCCCAAAGATCCAATACTGGCAACTATTGGTCTTCCAGGAGGAGAGACCAACGTCTTATGGACCTTTGGGAGATGGTGAAACACAGGAATGACCGGATAGGCATCAAAAAGAAATTCACATTCCTTATGTCCAAGAACCCCTAGGAGGGATCCTTCTTCTAGAAGTGACCTGAGTTGTTTCAAGAATACGGGAGTAGGGTCATCACGCAGAACAGAGTAGGATAATTTGTCAGTTAATTGGCGAATAGCCTCCTCTTTATACTGTAGTGTACTCTGAACCACGATGGCCCCTCCCTTATCGGCCCCTTTGATAACAATAGATTTGTTCATTTGTAATTTATGTAGGGCATCCTTCTCTGACTTGTCGAGATTGTTGAATCTGCTCCGTAGGGGAAACAACTCAAATGTGTATCCCCTAGAGAGCAGAGTCAAGTCCCTCTCAACAAGTTTTTCGAAGGTAGTAAGACAATGTCCCTTCATATGTGAGGGGAAAAAAAACGATTTTTTCTTTAGCCCTGATTCCTGTCTTACCAAAACATTGGTTAAATCCACAAAATCATCTCTATCTTGGTCTCTTAACAGGGAATCCATGTCACTTAAACAACACTGTTCCTTGAAGGTGAGGGCAGCGCGTGACATGGTGGAGCCAGAGATGGAACTGTCAGCATCCAAGGAACCGACAGGAACCTCGGAGCTAACAGAACCGCACTGACTCCCCCCAATATCATCACTGTTCCTCCCCTCGAATCTTTTAAGAGTCAGTTTTTGGGTATACTTGTTAAGATCTATAATGGTGTCAAAGAGTTTCAGCTTGGATACAGGTGCAAACTTTAGTCCTTTATCCAATACTGAGAGTTCCGCACTTGTCAGTTGTATATTGGACAGATTAATGACACCAGTATCTTTAATTAGTTCTTCTTCCTTTTTGTTGGGTTTCTTTTGTCTTCTTTTTGTCCCTCTTCTTGTGCGTTTGATCGCTCCCAGTTTTTTGAGGACCCAAAATATGTCTTAGTTGGATACTCTTTGTTGTCACTGCTATCCCGCCTACCACGTCCTTGACCCAAGGTGTCCCCTTTATAGTCTCTCTGGGTTCTCAAGTCATGTTGTTCATGTGTGTGTTGTTCGGCCTGATGGGAGGTAGAGGCATGAGAGAATGTGTCACTATCTGAGAAATCTGATTCTCCACTGGTAGTATGTGTAAAGGATATGTTTTTCTTAAGTATTGATTTTTTCTGTGTTTGTTTTTTACCATTTGAATCCTTTTTGGGTGTGGACGAATTAAATTTCTTAGAAGAAGCAGTCCTTTGCCACACATACACTTGGTTGCGAACATAGTCCTGCTTGTCCCTCTCAAATTTTGTTTGTTTTTGTGACATAATTTCTTTTTCCATTACCTCGATATTTTTAGACAGACTCTTATCCAGCTCGTTAAACCCCTCCATATCAATAAATTGACGTAGACCTTTTTGAAGGACACTAATATCCTTGTCCAATAGTTTTTTCTCCTTTGTTTTGAGGTCTATAATCAACTCAATGAGTGTGAAGGAGCAACAATTAAGGGTATCTTTCCACTTGCTCTCGAAGTCTGCACTCAAACCCAAACGTGGGGGATTTTTTTACTCTTAATCCCCTAGGGATTCTCCTTGTCCTGACATAATTTTGTAGTGTAATGATATCCCACCATGTTCGAATTTGTGTTGACAATAATTTCTCTAGTTTTGAAAATTGTAATCTGAGATCCGAGAGATCTTCACAATTAGATTCAAGAGTGTTGTCAAATACTTGTTCTGCCCTTTTAGCTCTTTTGGAGTTATCAGAGCAACAAAAGGCATACTGTGTGAGATTCTCAGTCTCCACCTGGAGATCTTCCTCGGTTTCAATATCGTTTAGATCCATATTGGAATGCACACACCAAAAATGGTATACGCATAAGAAAAAATAATAAATAAAAATGGGTATACACACACTCTCACTTGGCAGATAAATAATGAATAATTCAATCCGTGTGAGCAACCTCACAGTCTATAGATACAACGTAAAAATTACTGTATGGTGCTCAAAAACATAGATCAAAACGACAATACGTCCTTAGCTGAATAATTCCATCTGTAAAGATCCTAGGGGTACCAGGAAAATAATAGACCAAGAATCCTAGTTGGATATGACCCCTACTTCCACTATGACACGATGGCCTGGATGGAGTTCCACTAATATAAGTAACAACTCCCACTAGCTAGTGTCCAGTCAGATATATCGCTGTGGAGTAGTAAAGGTGTAAGAGTAGTATTACTCACATCTGGATGGTCTTCATGGTATACCTCCTCTGGTAGGTGCATCCGGTCTTCCAAAGGTGACAGCAAAGCAGTGTAGGAAGGTTGGAGCACAACTGAATACAGGAAAGGAAAAACAATCTGCGAGAGAGTGTGTGTCCCATAAAAAAGTTTCATGGATCAAACCATATACATACAGTGAGCCCACGGGCCCCCACCAACGCGTTTCGAGCAACGCTCTTTATCAAGGTGCATATCGATCCCCTCTTACCTGGTCTCTGATATACACTAAGTTTCCCGCCAAAACCTCAACCAAAAACTTAAGCGTATCTGTACGAACAATGAGGATTTTGTAAAACAATCTCAAGATATGCTATTGAGATTTGTAGAAAGAGGCTACCCACACTCTGATTTGCAAATATCACTAAAAGAGGTAGCAAGCATGAACAGGAATGACCTTTTGATTAAACAAAGGAAAACAAAAGAAAACTGGGAGGAGGCAAATCCAGTGTTTGTAACTCAATACAGCACACAGGCTAACTGCATAAAGAATATTGTTAGGAAGCACTGGTCTACCCTATCCGCAGATCCATTACTTCAAAAGGTATACTTAGGAGGGCCACGGTTTGTGTTCAAGAGAGCTAAGACAATAGCCAATTATGTGTCGAGGAGTCTTTTTTCATCAGTGCCAGGTCAGGATCGTAATCTTCCTAAAGGCTGCTTTAAGTGTCTTAAATGTGTGTCTTGTACACACATGGAGTCGTGTAGAGAATTTGTATCAAACAACACAGGGCAACGATTCCCCATAACATCATTTATTAATTGCGATACCACATTCACAGTCTATCTCTTGGACTGTGGATGTGGTAAACAGTACGTAGGACGTACCACCAGAGCCCTGAAGGCTAGGATGAGAGAGCATATAAGACTCATCAAATCAGGAGACCTGACCCATCCTGTCGCCCAACACTTCACCAACTGTAGATTGGGGAATATAAAAAATCTGAAATACAGGGGTATTGAACATGTTCCCAAACCTATTAGGGGAGGAAATAGAACAGATTCACTAGACAAGAAGGAACTTTATTGGATCTTCACCCTAAATACAAAGATACCAAATGGTCTAAATTCAGACTGGGATCTTAGTCCATTCTTGCATTAAATGTTTGGATAGATAATATATAACATTGCCAAACCTATTGTCTGCTTTTACATAATGCTTGTCAGAGTAATTGTGCATTTCATCCCAAGTTTGCGTAATTAGGATGATGCCTTTATTGCTGTAGAGAATTCTCCATCATACAATATCTAAACATACATTAATATACATGGGGTGGAAAATGAGAAGATAACGGTGCTTAAAAAACATTATACAGATGTGTTATTTACACATATATGAATATATTCAATCTTATGCACTGGTTGGTATTACTTGTTTACCATCCCATGGTTATGCTCATTAGTTTATGTTTTGATTAAACCCCTAGGATTTTCTTCTCGGTTTCTTTTAACCATTTCATTACAGGTTTTTTGATCTACACCTCTTGATCACATCCTCCCCTTTTTGTGTAAAATTAATTTAAATAAACAAGTAGATACTTCATTTGGATATTATCACTCTTGAAGTTTTGTTTATGCATTATGGGAGAATGTGTTTCATGGTTCTTTATATGATGTTTTTTAAGTTTTTTTAGATGTTGATCATGATATATATACATTGTGTATGTATATGATTACGATTTTTGGGTTTTAAAAATGTTTATTTTGTGTCAGATTTATTTATTTTATATATTTTTTTGTATATCTGTATATCCGTAGGTTGTGGAAGGACATCGTTTTTTTCCCCCTACGTCTTCATAGATAGATTTTAACATGTTATAAAGGCATTGTATAGCCAGGTCTTGTATGTTTGCAGCCCAATTTGAATGTATTATTATGAAATTGTCATTTGTTAATAAAGTTTGTCCTATCTGTATACACGCAGTGCGCGCTGACGTCACCGTTGCGCGACGCGCATGACGCGCCACTTGTGACGCGCCTAAGCGCCGAGCGGACGGGGAGGTTTTGGCGGGAAACTTAGTGTATATCAGAGACCAGGTAAGAGGGGATCGATATGCACCTTGATAAAGAGCGTTGCTCGAAACGCGTTGGTGGGGGCCCGTGGGCTCACTGTATGTATATGGTTTGATCCATGAAACTTTTTTATGGGACACACACTCTCTCGCAGATTGTTTTTCCTTTCCTGTATTCAGTTGTGCTCCAACCTTCCTACACTGCTTTGCTGTCACCTTTGGAAGACCGGATGCACCTACCAGAGGAGGTATACCATGAAGACCATCCAGATGTGAGTAATACTACTCTTACACCTTTACTACTCCACAGCGATATATCTGACTGGACACTAGCTAGTGGGAGTTGTTACTTATATTAGTGGAACTCCATCCAGGCCATCGTGTCATAGTGGAAGTAGGGGTCATATCCAACTAGGATTCTTGGTCTATTATTTTCCTGGTACCCCTAGGATCTTTACAGATGGAATTATTCAGCTAAGGACGTATTGTCGTTTTGATCTATGTTTTTGAGCACCATACAGTAATTTTTACGTTGTAAGCTTTAAAGTATATGCATGTTTGGTACTGAAAACACTTCTTTCTATTTGCTTAAGTTAACTTTAATAAGATGGCCATACAATATATATTTTTTTAATTTTTAATATTAATTCTTGTTCTATTGGACATTACAAACATATTGGGTAGAACCAGAGCAAAAAAATGAATATCAGCTCCAAAAGCAAAAAGCTAAGTGAAATCAAATAACAGTCTTTTAAATTGATGATAGCCGTGTCCGGTACATACAAGTATAGATGCGGGGAGAGGGGAGAAAACCCAAGGGGTTAAGCAAGGTATAAGAAGCGGGGTACTTACAGAGAGGTTGGATTCCCACCAGGCTGTGTGACCCCCTGAGAAGCTTCACCTTACCCCCGTCTCCTTCCAAATGAAGTGGTGTAGAGCCGCACGCTCACAAGGTGTCACCACTAATCCATTCCTCCCGCAACAATGGTGAAACCGGTGGAGTTCTCCGATCCAGGCAGCAACAGAAACAAAAAATGATCGAGTGGACTACTGTTTGCTATGAAAAGAAGTTGGGGAATTCTGGTGAGTTAACCAACTTCTTTTCATAGCAAGCGGTAGTCCACTCGATCATTTTTTGTTTATAGTGTGTAGATCCCCTGAATATTTATAGAACTTATATTCTTCTTTCATCTTTGCAATTCCTTCATACTCAAGTCCCCAAATTGCATGTGCGTTATTGCTTCAGCGACAGTCTGAAGTCTAGCACCTGGCCTTGAAATGATCTCCGCCATCTCTTACCAGAGAGAACAGCAAGTACTGAACATACATTTTAATTTCTTAAGAGGCGGCTGCAGTGCATTGATCTATCATGTTTTGCAGTCCTTTGCAACAGCAAATTGGTAAACGCAACACACGCAACACACGTTAGAACTAAAGTATAGTGAAAGCTATGTAATGTTTTCTCTAACATTTTAGCATTTCATAGTAGGTTTGAGCAATAACAATGTAACACGATAACGATTTACATGCATCATAATAATTTTTATCATGATGGAAGAACATTAAACTCACAATCAAAACAGAAGAAGAAATCAATAAGTTTAATATGTATGTATCTTTGTTTGTATAGCGCAATCTATGTACATAGCGATTCACAGCAGCCATACATGTGAGATAATAATATAACACACAAGCGCTTGAGACATAAAAGTAACAGGAAAAAGGAATCCCTGCCCCGAAGAGCTTAAAATCTAAGTGGTAATTTGAAAAAAAGTCATAATAAATGTTACATTTTTTAAAATAATTTGTAAGGTATTTAGTTAAACACATTTCTATTTGTCCTAAATGTTATATGTTGGGATAAGGACCTGATGGCATACATCCAAGAGTTCTTCAGGATCTACAGTAAGTTCAGTAACAGCCAAACCATTATATGGTTTGTAATTACAAGTTTAATATTCAAGGACTCCATTTCCACAGGCTCTGTACCACAAGTTTGGCGTAAAGTAGACGTGGTGCCTATATTTAAAAACTGAGCTACAGTAGATCACAACCGGGTAATTACAATGGGGAAACTACTTGAAGTTTTAGTACGGGATAATATTCAGGAATACCTAATGGAAAACAAAATTATTAGTAATAGTCAGCATGGATTTATGCAGGATAGATCATGCCAAACTAGTAGAAATTTAGACCAAAGTAATGCAGTTGATGTGGTCTATTTCGATTTTGCAAAGGCTTTTGATATGGTTCCACACGAGGTTAGTGTACAAAATAAATCAAATTGGCCTCGGCTCAAATAATTGCACCTGGATTGAAAAACTGGCCGAAGGACAGACAGCAGAGAGTTGTCCTAAATGGAAACATTTCAGGTTGGGCTCAAGTTGTGAGTGGAGTACCTTAAGGATCTCCATCTTTGCTGATGATACTAAATTGTGTAAGGTAATAGAATCAGAGCAGGATGTAATTTCTCTTCAGAAGGACTTGGAGAGACTGGAAACGTGGGCAGGTAAATGACAGATGAGGTTTAATACAGATAAATGTAAGGTTATGCATTTTGGGAACCAAGCATAAACCGGCAACTTAGAAAATTAAATGGTGATCAAATTAAGAGAATCTTTGATGAAGACGGATTTAGGAGTGCTTGTAGACAGCAGGCTTAGCAATAGTGACCAAAGTCATGCTAAGGCAAACAAGATCTTATCTTGCATCAAACGGGCAATGGATGGAAGGGAAGTAAACATAATTATGCCCCTCTATAAAGCATTAGTAAAACCTCACCTTGAATATGGAGTACAGTTTTGGGCACCACTCCATAGAAAAGACATTAAGGAACTAGAGAGGGAGCAGAGAGGAACCACCAAATTTAATGAAGGGGTGGATAATCTAATTTATGAGGAGGCTAGCTAAATTAGATTTGTTTACATTAGAAAAGAGGCGTCTTAAAGGGGATATAACTAAATGCAAATATATTCCGGGACAAATACAAGGAGATTTCAAAAGAACTATTCATCCCACAGGCAGTACAAAGGACACGGGTCATCCTTTAAGGTTGGAGGAAAGAAGATTTCAACAGCAACAAATGAAAGGGTACTTTACAGTAAGGGCAGTTAAAATGTGGAATTCATTACCCATAGAGACTGTGATGGCAGATACAATAGACGTGTTCAAAAAGGTTGGACATCTTTTTTGAAAGGAAAGCTATACAGGGATATACCAAATAAGTAAACATTGTAAGGATGTTGATTCAAGAATAATTTGATTGCTAATATTTGAAGTACAGAAGGAATTTATTTCCCCTTATAAGATCATTAGATGATATTTCATTGGGGTTTTGTGTTTGCATATTGATCAACCGAATTATATATTAGTTTTACTAGTTTAATCAAACTCAGTTGTGAAATGCTTCAATAGTAATCTGTTTTGGGGAAATATTCATGTCAATAATGTATTTACGCTTTTTTTTAAATGGCTACCACAGTGGGTTTTGTTAGAAATGCTTTGAGTTTCTAAGCAACCCTGAAAGAAAGAGGTACAAATTGTACATTATATGGTATGCTGTTTGGAGTTATGCTTTTGGATCTAATTATTAAAAGTGCATTTGAATTATGAAACAAACATATAAAATAATAAAATCCTAGCGCAATGTGTAGCTGGGTTCCTTTGAGCTTCTCTTCCCAAATAACAGTGTATTATCTTGAGGATCTCGACTGAGTTAGATAACACCCAGGGGTTTCATTAAAAGAACTGTTTAGCTCAGGGCTACTGGGTTTTTTTTTTTAAAATATAACTCACCAATACTATTTCTAGGAATTGAAAACTTTTGCATTTAAAAAAAGCACTCAAACTACATCTAGAACTGACTTTCATTCTAGTATAGTCCACTGACACAATGATGGTTCTCACAGACGGCAATCATGAAAATACCAAAATAGCCTTTGGACTAGCTGTTCAGGTGTTCTGAATAGATCTTACCTTCGTATTCATCAAGCTCCCTTATGG
>NW_027456458.1:0-19038 GCF_040206685.1 Ascaphus truei
GAAAAAGGAGGAGAGGGTGAGGGGAAAAAAGGGAGGAGAGGGTGGGGGAAAAAAAGGGAGGAGAGGGTGGGGGGAAAAAAGGGAGGAGAGGGTGGGGGCAAAAAGGGAGGAGAGGGTGGGGGCAAAAAGGTAGGAGAGGGATGGGGGGGCAAAAAGGGAGGAGAGGGTGGGGGGCAAAAAGGGAGGAAAGGGTGGGGGGAAAAAGGGAGGAGAGGGTGGGGGGGCAAAAAGGGAGGAGAGGGTGGGGGGCAAAAAGGAGGAGAGGGTGGGGGGCAAAAAGGGAGGAGAGGGTGGGGGGCAAAAAGGGAGGAGAGGGTGGGGGCAAAAAGGGAGGAGAGGGTGGGGGCAAAAAGGGAGGAGAGGGTGGGGGCAAAAAGGGAGGAGAGGATGGGGGCAAAAAGGGAGGAGAGGGTGGGGGCAAAAAGGGAGGAGAGGGTGGGGGGGGGAAAAGGGAGGAGAGAATGGGTGGAAAAAAGGGAGGAGAGGGTGGGGGGCAAAAAGGGAGGAGAGGGTGGGGGCAAAAAGGGAGGAGGGTGGGGGGAAAAAAGGGAGGAGGGTGGGGGAAAAAAGGGAGGAGAGGGTGGGGGAAAAAAAGGAAGGAGAGGGTGGGGGAAAAAAAGGGAGGAGAGGGTGGGGGGGGAAAAAGGGAGGAGAGGGTGGGGGAAAAAAAAGGGAGGAGAGGGGTGAGGGGGGGAAAAAGGGAGGATAGGGTGGGGGGGGGGGAAGGGAGGAGAGGGTGGGGGGGAAAGGGAGGAGAGGGGGGGGAAGGAGGAGAGGGTGGGGGGAAAAAGGAGGAGAGGGTGAGGGGAAAAAAGGGAGGAGAGGGTGGGGGGAAAAAAGGGAGGAGAGGGTGGGGGAAAAAAAGGGAAGAGAGGGTGGGGGAAAAAAAGGGAGGAGAGGGTGGGGAAAAAAAGGGAGGAGAGGGTGGGGGGAAAAAAGGGAGGAGAGGGTGGGGGCAAAAAGGGAGGAGAGGGTGGGGGCAAAAAGGTAGGAGAGGATGGGGGGGCAAAAAGGGAGGAGAGGGTGGGGGGCAAAAAGGGAGGAGAGGGTGGGGGCAAAAAGGGAGGAGAGGGTGGGGGCAAAAAGGGAGGAGAGAGTGGGGCAAAAAGGGAGGAGAGAGTGGGGCAAAAAGGGAGGAGAGGGTGGGGGGCAAAAAGGGAGGAGAGGGTGGGGGCAAAAAGGGAGGAAAGGGTGGGGGGGAAAAAGGGAGGAGAGGGTGGGGGGAAAAGGGAGGAGAGGGTGGGGGGGCAAAAAGGGAGGAGAGGGTGGGGGGCAAAAAGGGAGGAGAGGGTGGGGGGCAAAAAGGGAGGAGAGGGTGGGGGGCAAAAAGGGAGGAGAGGGTGGGGGGCAAAAAGGGAGGAGAGGGTGGGGGCAAAAAGGGAGGAGAGGGTGGGGGCAAAAAGGGAGGAGAGGGTGGGGGGGAAAAAGGGAGGAGAGAATGGGTGGAAAAAAGGGAGGAGAGGGTGGGGGGCAAAAAGGGAGGAGAGGGTGGGGGCAAAAAGGGAGGAGAGGGTGGGGGCAAAAAGGGAGGAGGGTGGGGGGCAAAAAGGGAGGAGGGTGGGGGGCAAAAAGGGAGGAGAGGGTGGGGGCAAAAAGGGAGGAGAGGGTGGGGGAAAAAAGGGAGGAGAGGGTGGAGGGGGAAAGGGAGGAGAGGGTGGGTGGGGAAAGGGAGGAGAGGGTGGGGGGGGGGGGGAAGGAGAAGGTGGGGGGGAAAAGGGAGGAAAGGGAGGGGGGGACAGCGAGGAAAGGTAGGGGGGACAGGGAGGAGAGGGTGGGGGGGGAAGGGAGGAGAGGGTGGGGAGGGGGCAAGGGAGGAGAGGGGGGGAAAGGAGGAGGGGGGGGGAAAGGGAGGAGAGGGAGGGAAAGGGAGGAGAGGGCGGGGGGGTGGAAGGGAGAGGGTGGGGGGGGGGAAGGGAGGAGAGGGTGGGGGGGGAAGGAGGAGAGGGTGGGGGGGAAGGGAGGAGAGGGTGGGGAGTGGGGAAAGGGAGGAGAGGGGGGAAGGGAGGAGAGGGGGGGAAAGGGAGGAGAGGGCGGGGGGGTGGAAGGGAGAGGGCGGGGGGTGGAAGGGAGGAGAGGCGGGGGGTGGAAGGGAGGAGAGGGCGGGGGGGTGGAAGGAGGAGAGGGCGGGGGGTGGAAGGGTGGAGAGGGCGGGGGGAAAGGGAGGAGAGGGCGGGGGGGAAAGGGAGGAGAGGGCGGGGGGGAAAGGGAGGAGAGGGCAGGGGGGAGGGAGGAGAGGGCGGGTGGAAGAAGAGAGGAGAGGGCGAGGGGGGGTAAGGAGGAGAGGGCGGGGGGGGGGGAAAGGGAGGAGAGGGCGGGGGGGGAAAGGGAGGAAAGGGCGGGGGGGAAAGGGAGGAGAGGGCAGGGGGAGGAAGGGAGGAGAGGGCATGGGGAAAGGGAGGAGAGGGCGAGGGGGGGGAGAGGCAGGGGGGGAAAGGGTGGAGAGGGTGGGGGGGGGGAAAGGGAGGAGAGGGCAGGGGGGGAAAGGGAGGAGAGGGCGGGGGGAGGAAGGGAGGAGAGGGCGGGGGGAGGAAGGAGGAGAGGGCGGGGGGAGGAAGGGAGGAGAGGGCGGGGGGAGGAAGGGAGGAGAGGGCGGGGGGAGGAAGGGAGGAGAGGGCGGGGGAGGGAGGAGAGGGCGGGGGGAGGAGGGGAGGGCGGGGGAGGGAGGAGAGGGCGGGGGAGGAAGGGAAGGAGTATACAGCAGGGGTGCACAAACTGTTCTCCCTGCGCCCCCCTGCCTGCTCTCCCCCACTGCTCCCCCCCCCCCCCCTTCTCGGTTTCGGCATCAAATGACGCCGCGGGTCATGTGACATCACGTTGCCATGGTGACAAGGCGCTGGAAGCCAAGATAAGTGACGTTACAGAGGCTTTGCGCTGTCCCCGGCATCTGTAACCGCTGAGCCACCCCCAGAAAATCTCGTGCCCCCCAGTTTGCGCACCCCTGGTATACAGTATGAAGTTGAGCTATAGGAGGGAATTACTGCACTTTGTTCATGGGTCTGTTCCAGAGTTATAGCAATAAATACATTCCCAGTCATGATTATCTTGTAAAATACACTGCACTCCTGTATCTGGTTACATACCCAAATGAGCACAGCTAATATGAGCACAGATAGGTGAGAGGCGGCTAATTCATATAGAGACACTGAATACCTCAGCCAGGACCTTCCAGGGTTAACAGCCAAGTAGCTCAAAAACTCCCCGCCCCTGTGTGCTGAATAATAAGGGACTTCCTGTTTCATTCCTGTTTCTGGTTTCAAGCATGGCGTCTGCTGATCTGAGAGAGGAGCTAACCTGCCCCATCTGCCTGAGCATTTATACCCAGCCTGTAATGCTGAGATGTGGGCATAACTTCTGCCAGGGCTGTATTGGGAGTGTGTGGGATTCCCAGGAGGGATCTGGAGTTTATACCTGTCCTGACTGCAGAGCAGAGTTTCAGGAGCGTCCTGCACTGCAGAGGAACCTGAAGCTGTGTAACATAGTGGAGCGTTTCCTTTCTACTCAGCCAGAGCAGGAGGAGGCTGTGATCTTCTGCACTTACTGTGACTCCTCTGTACCTGCTGCTAAAACCTGTGTGCTGTGTGACGCCTTCCTGTGTGACAAACACCTAAAGAGACACAGCAAGTCAGTGGGACACGTCTTAACAGACCCCACCACGTCTCTGGAGAACAGAAAATGCTCCATCCACATGGAGCCCCTGAAGTATTACTGCTCTGAGGATGTTGCCTGTGTCTGTGTGTCCTGCTGCGTGTTTGGGGAGCACAGGGGACACCAGGTGGAGCTGCTGAATGAGGCCTCTGAGAAGAAGAAGGTGAAACTGAGAAATGTGTTGGAGAAACTGACCTCAGAGAGACAGGGGACTGAGAAAACAGCCCAGAGTCTGCAGGAACAGAAGAGAGAAATGCAAGAAAAAGCAGCCGGGTTAACAGACCGAGTCACTGCCCTGTTTAGGGACATCAGGGCACAGCTGGAAGTCCTAGAGAAGCGAGTCCTGAGTGAGATCACCAGGCAGGAAGAGCAGGTTTCTCTCCGAGTCTCTGATCTAATCCAGCAGCTGGAAATAAAGAGGGACGAGCTGTCCAGGGAAATGCTTCACATTGAGGAGCTCTGCAACATCCCTGACACATTATCTGTACTTAAAGAAAGTTATGATAAGGAGAAAAGCAATGACCGCTGTAATGAGGGCTGGGATGGTGACAGTGATACGGATGTTACTGATTGTCTGGACGAAGCGCTGATCTCACTGACATTACACAATGGCCTTAAACGCTTTGCTGCTGGTTTGTTTGATATAAAGGGAAAGAGCGGGTTCCATGTGCAGGAAGCTTCAGACATATTACTGGATGTAAATACAGCGGATAATTGGATAGATTTATCAGATGACCTGAAAACTGCCTCTGAATCCGGCACAAAACACCAACGTCCTGATGTACCAGAGCGGTTCCAAACATGTCAGGTGTTAAGCAGCTGCAGCTTTTCCTCAGCACAACATTACTGGGAAGTGCAGGTCAGTGAAGCAGGGGGTTGGTCTGTAGGGGTGGCCTATCCCAGTATAGAGAGAAAAGATACCGAATATGGGTCCTTTCTTGGACAGAATGATGTATCCTGGTGTCTGGATTGGATTGATAAAGATCTTGAAGCTGGTCACAACTCTGAATACAAAAGTGTAATCCCAGTTTTTACCCTGTTGGCCATTGGAATATACCTGGACTATGAGGCTGGGCGGCTGTCCTTTTATCAGCTGTGTGACCCGATCAGACACTTACACACCTTCACCGCCACCTTCACTGAGCCTCTTCATGCTGCGTTCTATATAGAGGCTGGTGGCTGCATCACAATCAAAAGCTAAAAATGTAAATGAGCGCTAATAGAGTAAGAAAAGTATATTTTCTGCAGCATACTGTATTGTACTGTGTGTTCCACGTCACGACACATTTCCATGACAACGGGACATCATGTGGTGACACATTTCCATGACAACGCGTCACCACATAACATTGCGGCATCATTTGACGCTGCAGGGGGAGGGGTGACCTGTTCGGGGCGCGCTGCTCCCTCAGTCCGGCACTGATGTTCCCTTAATACATTGGGCAACAGATTGGGGTATTTCCTGTCTTTGGGTCACGTGATCAATAAAAGAGCAGAGATTTCAACCTCCAATTACTGAAATCAGCAGGAATGGGGGGTTTTGGCCCCAGAAATGTCATTTTAATATTATAACAAATAGTGAGATTCAGTGCGATAGAAATCAGTGACCGGTCTGAAAGAGGATTATTTCAGCCTTACAGCTGCAGTAAGTTCTGTGTTAGCAATGTCCTCCCAGCGCACATTCACGTGATATTATTTTATTCACGTTTATTATCCGATTATTATTACAATTATTCTAATACACATGTACATTTCTATTCAGCTAGGTTTCTATGTTATAACTTCTTTGTGTTATTTGTTTTATCAATAAGACACCTTCTCTAGCACCAGAAAACACCCTGTATCCCATTCAACTTAATAGGCCATAAAGGTCTATATTTATTACGCAGGACTGGAAGGTGTTTTATTGAGTAGCACTGCTTAGTAAATACAGCCCTTTGTGTTACCCGTCACTGGGAATCCTGTAGTTCTCTACCTTATAAACCACGTATTACACTGCAGCCTGACCTGTTTTTCTAGAGAAAGCATCTTTATTACTTCCCATAATTATAAATAGGGGCACTTTGCCAGTGTTGATGTCAATCTTTTCATGCTTTCCTCTGGGATTCTAACCTATTCTCTCTAATTGGTAGATTTCCAGAGATCCTACACCTATTATACATTTTATATACTATTATTAGTAAATATTATATTATTAGGCTTCTGGGGTTTGAATGAACAATTAATGTCTTACTTTCACAGAAATAGAGGTTTGTGTCAATTGTGTGTAATTTACTGACTACGATCTATAATTAGACAATACAAATAAAATGATGGACATAGTAAGAAAGTTCTAGTCTCTTGTGTCTTGTCGCACACTTTCTGTCTGTCTGCAGCTTGTCTTAGAATCTTATAAACCACTTAGGCCAGATGCACAGAAGGGGCTGAGCTGCACATGAATGGGAGTAACGGCGTGCTGAAGCTTAGCACCATGTTGTGGATCTGGACCTAATTGCCCTCCAACCTTTACTGGTTCTCTAATTAAAGCGTCATTATTACCTCCCAAAAAATACATTGGGGACATTTTTCCAACGGAAAACGAGGTTCTGTAAAAATACTGATTACACGAGTAAAAAATCTAAATATTAAAAACATCTGTCTGAATTTATTTTTAAAAGCCAGCACCTCAATGTAACTGAATAAACATATTACTGTCATTAGTCCCCTGTGGTTGTAAGTGAGACCGTCCCCTTTATAAGTAATCTATCATAAACATGTTTGTTGCTTTTTGTGTGGCTGTGTGTTATTTTGTACTTTCCACAGGGATTCTTCCCTTTTCTTTCTAATTGGTAGAGTTTCCTGCCTATTATGTGTTTAAGCGTTTGTAGTTACTTTCATAGACCTAATGATGTGTGTGCTATTTGGTTTAATTCGCTGTATCTGATTTATAAGTAGACAATAAAGATAAAATGCTGCACATGGTAAGACGCTGTGCTGTCCTGTGTGTGTCTCACACTGTTTCTCAGGCTGCAGTGTGTATTACAATGCAGGGATTCCGGGGGTTGGGAGTTAACCCCTTTGGGATTTTGGTTGTGGATTGAACACGACATTTACATATCAGCTGCACTGTGTTTAGTAAGAAATAACACAATATATACACACGCCCATGGGCGGGCGGGTTGCCCTATGGGGCGATCTGTGTTGCCCCGGTGGGCCAGTGCGTCGGGGCGATGCTGCGGTCCCAGCAGCGGCGGCCGGTAGCTCCCCAGCTCCCTGACTGCATTACTCTCCCTCCTTGTGTGGGCGCCGAGGACCAACTTCCGCCCGAGGGCGCTGGGGAGTCCCCGTACCAACGCAGGACCGCTCCTCACCCTAAGGTAAGCGGGTGAGAGGGGGGTCTTATAGTGTTTGGAGCAGCATTCTCCTGCAGTGTCGCGTTGCCATGACAATGTGACACCACATGACGACATGTTGCCATGGAGACGTCATGACCCTGCAGGAGAAGGGCCGCTCTTTAAGGAATCTCCCGGGCCGGCTGGTAAGTACAATCCACCCCCAGCACACACCCAGATATCCAACCATGTGTGTGTAATACTGACCGGTAATAACCGCGCTCCCACAGCAATATCTTACAGTGGGATAAAGGCAGAGATTGCCCCGTATAACTACCCATCCGGGGCCACTTGTGCCTATTCCCTCCCGCGTTCCTTACATCTCCCCCAAAGCACAGTGACGGACTTATTCCTGCCCCCTCAGATAAGGCTGAGATTGCTGATGTCTGTATTGTGTTTTAACAATTCATCTTCTAAAATAATCTAATGTCTGATGTTCCTAAGAGAATTAAAATAACCCGCCAGTGTTTATTACCAGATTTAGGAGATACATGCAGGGCCGCCGGCTGATTTCCCAGGAGTACAGTTTTGACCGCCGCCCTCCCCCCCATCCCATCCCATGTCGGCAGCCTTGCGAGACCCCCCGCACTCTCATTCAATCCTGCTCGCTCAATCCCCCTCACCACATAACATTGCGGCATCATTTGACGCTGCAGGGGGAGGGGTGACCTGCCCGGGGCGCGCTGCTCCCTCGGTCCGGCACTGATGTTCCCTTAATACATTGGGCAGCAGATTGGTTTGTGTCAATTGTGTGTAATTTACTGACTACGATCTATAATTAGACAATACAAATAAAATGATGGACATAGTAAGAAAGTTCTAGTCTCTTGTGTCTTGTCGCACGCTTTCTGTCTGTCTGCAGCTTGTCTTAGAATCTTATAAACCACTTAGGCCAGATGCACAGAAGGGGCTGAGCTGCACATGAATGGGGGTAAGGGCGTGCTGAAGCTTAGCACCATGTTGTGGATCTGGGCCTAATTGACCTCCAACCTTTACTGGTTTTCTAATTAAAGCGTCATTATTACCTCCCAAAAAATACATTGGGGACATTTTTCCAGCGTAAAATTAGGTTCCATAAAATCAATACTGATTACTAAAGAGTAAAACAAGATTCAAAAATGTAATATTTGTCTGAATTTGATATTAAATGCCAGCACCTCAATGTAACTGAATAAACATATTGCTGACATTAGTTAAGTTTCGTTATAGGTGAGACTGTCCCCTTTATAATTAATCTATCATAAACCTACTGTATGTTGTTAATTTTGTCATTATTTTATACTTTCCACAGGTATTCTTCCCTTTTCTTTCTAATTGGTAGATTTTCCTGCCTATTATGTGTTTAAGCGTTGGCTTCTTTCATAGACATAATGATGTGTGCCCTATTTACTGTAGTTTCATTCACTGTATATTATTGTATTGTATTGTATGTCTTTATTTATATAGCGCCATTAGTGTACTTATAAGTAGACAATAAAGATAAAATGCTGCACATGGTAAGACGCTGTGCTGTCCTGTGTGTGTCTCACCCTGTTTGGCAGGCTGCAGTGTGTATTACAATGCAGGGATTCTGGGGGTTGGGTGTTAAACCCTTTGGGATTTTGGTTGTGGATTGAACACGACATTTACATATCAGCTGCACTTCGTTTTGTAAGAAATACACATAACATATTGAAAAAGGAAGCAGCTAAATGTATACACACACACAGATATGACAAACCATTTATCTCATCATCTCCCCCAAAGCACAGTGACGGACTTATTCCTGCTCCCACAGATAAGGCTGAGATTGCTGATGTCTGTATTGTGTTGTGTATTGTGTCCATTTCTGCTACAACGCTGCAGAGTCCTCAATAGCTGCTCCTCCCTACTGTAGATCTCCCATGTTCCGGAGTTCAAGGCGCTATTTAATACGTTTGGCTCTTTTTCAATAAATGTTACTAAACCAAAGAGCAGAGATGTGTTAAAGCTGCAGTCCCCATTTAAAGGTTAATTTATATTATGGAGATAGCAAAAGAATGGTTCTCACATATAAGTATATTATATAATATAAGCCTATTTTGCGTTCTATATCAGTTTGTACAGGTAAAGACGTTATAATCCTGATATATTTCTGTGTGCAGCTTGTGTGGTTTTTATCCTGATCCGTGGCAGCCATCTGCATCCATTCCTGGAACGGAAGTTTTTGGGGGCTCAGTATCTCAGGTATGAAAATACAAGGAACCAGCTCCACACACAGAGCGGGACCAGCAGTTTCCAAGGATAATTAACAAGCCGATTTTGTGAGTTGAGGGGTTTGGATTGCTGCTTTAACCCTTCAATTGCCTCCACCACAAAATAATACATTGTAGACTCCTCTGGCAGCAAAGGGTTAAGATTCCCTGAAAAAGAGCATTGGCATTTACATATACGCATCAAAAACACAAAACTACTGATCAATTTCCAAAAGAAGTTTCCTTTTCTTTAATTGCTTTAAAGTCACACGGTGTAAACGGTAGAGAGGTCTGTGTTTCCCAGGCAGGTTTAAGCGCTAGGCACCTTACATCCCATCCAATGGGCCAAAAACCGTAGCACTGCTTAGCGATTATGGCACAGAGGG
Source organism: Ascaphus truei (assembly GCF_040206685.1). Lineage (NCBI taxonomy): Eukaryota > Metazoa > Chordata > Amphibia > Anura > Ascaphidae > Ascaphus > Ascaphus truei. Next base: position 9,616 of record NW_027456458.1, read on the forward strand.
GCCTATGTACCATTATATATTAAAAACATTTGTGCATCAACATTTCAGTGCAAACAAAGTAATACAAACCTTCCCACAATGCGCGTTGTATGTACAAAGACTTCACACCCGAGACGCATCATTTGCGAGTTGATATTATTTTTGCCGCGTCACGGCGAATACGATGGACACCATTTAAATGAAAACAGAATTGTGTATTTTCCAAGTATAACTAGTGTTGGTAAATATAAATTAGTGTAATTTTATTCAGAATAGCCACACTTTGCAAACACATTTTCCTAACCTGTATAAAGAAACCTCCCGGCTCCGTCAGACATTTTTGGGTTGATACATCGCAACTTCATTCTGCGCTAACTTCATTCTGCGCTAACACTATTAACCGTCTTTTTAAGGGTTTGTGCCAAGGTGAACGTGACGGACAATTGTGATGCATTTCCCGTTTGTTTCTTTTGGCGCGGAAATATTATTTTTCAGTACATACTTATTCACATCTGTATGCCCAGCCCGTCTTGCCTCCTTGCTCTTAACACACTCCCCTTACCCCTCCTTGGCACCCCCCATGCCCCTCGCCCTTCCTTGCACACCTCCTCCTGGCCTCCCCTTCCCACCAGCCCTCACCGGTCACAGATCCAGCCCTTGTTGTTCATGGGCCGCTTGCAGTTGCTGCAGTTGATGTGCAGAGTGGTGGATGCCTGGTTCAGGCAGCTGATTGCACTGCAGGTGCTCAGCTTGGTCACCTGGTTGGAGACGTTCCACAGCTTAAAGCGCTGAAGCAGGTCAATGTAGGACGTGAACCAATGCTCCTGGGAAAAGTGGGGAGACACAAAGCTTAACCACAACATGAAATGATGCAGCCACTGTAAGAGTTTGTATGCTAATGTCCATGTGTGGGCACTATTTTCAGAGTCAATAAAACACTATGGATCTGTATCTTTAACCTTCGGGACAATAAGGTATTCTCTTTAAGACGCAAACGCTCAGGGCTTTAAAACACTGGAGATACGTTACCGATAAGGACACCCGGAGGAGCCCAATATAACGGGGGGAAATAGGCATCAACAGTGGGGTGGGCACTGTACAGAATCATCTCTCACTCTGGGCCATAAGTAACTCTGACATTGAATTACCAGAGTGCGCCACATCACTAATAATCATAATAATAGCATGTTCTTGTATAGCGCTGCTAATTGTACGCAGCGCTTTACAGAGACATTTTGAAGGCACAGGTCCCTGCCCCGTGGAGCTTACAATCGATGTTTTTTTTGGTGCCTGAGGCACAGGGAGATAAAGTGACTTGCCCAAGGTCACAAGGAGCCGACACCGGGAATTGAACCAGGTTCCCCTGCAACAATCTTAGTGTCAGTCAGTGTCTTTACTCACTCCAAGAAATAGGGAAGCTTGGAGTTGGGTTACAATACGACAACATACCATGAGGGACCCAGTATGCAGGGCAATAAGGCACTCTGGGCCTGGTTTACTACCACATATTATTTAATAGGGAATAACAAAATATCAATAAGGCACTTGGAGATGGGTTGCTAGATAGCATCACACTAAGAGACTAACACCATGTTATAAGGCAGGGGTGCGCAGTTTCTGCGCTGCGCCCCCTGCCTGCCAGCCCCAGTGATCGCGCCCCCCTTTCCTGTGAACCGGCGTCAAATGACTCTGTGGATCACTGACTTCATGCAAGTGATTTATTTATTCACTTGTTTATTTCACTAATTTTTGCCACACTATTTTCACAGTTGAGTGACTGCGTTTGCGTCCTGGTTTATTATTTTTTTCTCTATTTCTCTTAAGACAAGCGAAAACCTTGTCATTTCTGGGAGCTGCATCGCCTTCACTTTGAAAGATTCATTTATTTATTCACTCGTCTATTTCACATTTCGTAATTAATTTGCGCTTGTTTCACCTCATTAAAAGGAAGTATGGCTAGCTTTGAGAACGCAAAAGTCGGTCTCGTCTGTCACAGGGAAGCAGCGAGAGAGCTAGTTGCCTAATTTAGTATTAAAGAGTGAAGTACGGTTTCAAGTCGCCAAGAGGTCTCAACACATAGTAACTAAGCTATTGGTACTCCCCTACAAATATAGGCAGGTGGTACTATGTTCCCCCCGTGACAACCATGGCCACCGACAAGATGTTGGGACTAGCGAAAGACCGTGTTTCTACTGGCCCCGAATGGCCCAAGATGTTGAAGAATACTGACAGAATTGCGGGCAGTGCGTACTCAGGAAAACCTGCCTACAAGGGCGGCGCTATCAGTATAACCATTACCTTCCCCTAAATCTGATTGAAGTATATTTGTTTGTATGTTTATGCTTGTTACATAGTTACATAGTAGATGAGGTTGAAAAAAGACAAAAGGCACTATTTACTAAACGTTGATAAGTGCCTTAACGCTCGCTAAGTGCACTTTTAACGCGACATTACCTGTGTAGCTATTCACAAAGCTTCGGTAACATGGCAATGTCGTTTGAAAACAGCTTTTAACGAGCGTTAGCGGTCTTCCTTTTACCAGCCGTGAGGCAGCTGAAAAAAATGCCCAAACTCGCATTTTTTGTTAAAAAAAAATCACATTTTGTTCTCGCTGCCTAAAGGGGGCGAGATCGGAATCGCATATGACAGAGTTTATTTTTACTAATTAGGATTGGATCTGGTGGTCTCTGGCACTGACCTGTATTCATTTCAGCTCCGGAGACCCCCGGCTTCAACCCCAGGTAATATAAATAAAATTACAGCCCAGCTTCATTACCTTAGTGGCAAACCACAAAGGTAATGAAGGGGTTAAATAACAGGAACTGCTTTGTTGATGGTAGGGGGGATGGGTGAAGCTTGCAGTTGCCCCAGAGTGGGAGGGTTGAGGTAGGAGTTAACCCCTTCAGTAACTTAGCAGTTACTACCAATAAGGTCATGCATGCATCTTTATTTATATAGCGCTATTTGTGTACACAGCGTGTCACAGCAGTAATACACATAATATAATACAACAATAATGGGAATAAGCACCTGACATAAAAGTAACATTAGGTGGAGTTCCTGCCCCGAAGAGCTTACAATCTAAGTGGTATAACGGGGTTAACCCCTCCTGTGAGGCCTAACCACCCACCCCCTCTACCGCCACCAACAACAAAACACAGGAACGGGCAAAAGTTCTATTAGCCAAATATTGCAAATATCGCTTTTGCCCATTCAGATATACAATACAGTGCAATTAAATACAATAATATAAAAAAATACTGTAACCATTTCATCCATTAATTGTCACGGTGCTTACCTAAGCCCTCAACAGGGACACAGATAGCCGCATTGGCAATCAATGGGCACCCTACTACCCATCCCTTCTACCCTCAACACCCCCTCCCCCCCCGCAACACATACAGTACAATAATGGGCAAAATCCCTGTTGTCCAGATCTGTATAATAGATGCGCATTTGCAATAAACTATTGGCCAGCATATAGTAAATAAAAGTTTTTCTTACCCCTGCCAGGATGAACGTCGACCTAGACCTCATCTTCGGCCTCCTGGTCCTCTTTCTGGCACCAACAGTAAAATAAAACAACTAACTCCTTAATCACCGTTGCGGTAAATAATCGCTATGATAATTAAAGGGTTAAACACCCCCACCCTCCCCCTCTAACCCACCCGAGAGGCCGAACCCCCCTCCCCGGGCAACTACCCCCATCCCCCACCTCATATGAGCACAGGGAGATGTGACTAATTCATTTAAAGACACTGAATACCTCAGCCAGGACCTTCCAGGGTTAACAGCCAAGTAGCTCAAAAACTCCCCGCCCCCTGTGTGCTGAATAATAAGGGACTTCCTGTTTCATTTCCTGTTTCTGGTTTCAAGCATGGCGTCTGCTGATCTGAGAGAGGAGCTAACCTGTCCCATCTGCCTGAGCATTTATACCCAGCCTGTGACACTGAGATGTGGGCATAACTTCTGCCAGGGCTGTATTGGGAGTGTGTGGGATTCCCAGGAGGGATTGGGAGTTTATACCTGTCCTGAATGCAGAGCAGAGTTTCAGGAGCGTCCTGCACTGCAGAGGAACCTGAAGCTGTGTAACATAGTGGAGCGTTTCCTTTCTACTCAGCCAGAGCAGGAGGAGGCTGTGATCTTCTGCACTTACTGTGACTCCTCTGTACCTGCTGCTAAAACCTGTCTGCTGTGTGACGCCTCCCTGTGTGACAAACACCTAAAGAAACACAGCAAGTCAGTGGGACACGTCTTAACAGACCCCACCACGTCTCTGGAGAACAGAAAATGCTCCATCCACAAGGAGCCCCTGAAGTATTACTGCTCTGAGGATGCTGCCTGTGTCTGTGTGTCCTGCTGCGTGTTTGGAGAGCACAGGGGACACCAGGTGGAGCTGCTGAATGAGGCCTCTGAGAAGAAGAAGGTGAAACTGAGAAATGTGTTGGAGAAACTGACCTCAGAGAGACAGGAGACTGAGAAAACAGCCCAGAGTCTGCAGGAACAGAAGAGAGAAATGCAAGAAAAAGCAGCCGGGGTAACAGACCGAGTCACTGCCCTGTTTAGGGACATCAGGGAACAGCTGGAAGTCCTAGAGAAGAGAGTCCTGAGTGAGATCACCAGGCAGGAAGAGCAGGTTTCTCTCCGAGTCTCTGATCTAATCCAGCAGCTGGAAATAAAGAGGGACAAGCTGTCCAGGGAGATGCTTCACATTGAGGAACTCTGTAGCATCCCTGATCCATTATCTGTACTTAAAGAAAGTTATGATAAGGAGAAAAGCAATGAGGGCTGTGATGGTGACAGTGATACGGATGTCACTGATTGTCTTGATGAGGCGCTGATCTCACTGACATTACACAATGGCCTTAAACGCTTTGCTGCTGGTTTGTTTGATATAAAGGGAAAGAGCGGGTTCCATGTGCAGGAAGCTTCAGACATATTACTGGATGTAAATACAGCGGATAATTGGATAGATTTATCAGATGACCTGAAAACTGCCTCTGATTCCGGCACAAAACACCAACGTCCTGATGTACCAGAGCGGTTCAATACAAATCAGGTGTTAAGCAGCTGCAGCTTTTCCTCAGCACAACATTACTGGGAAGTGGAGGTCAGTGAAGCAGGAGATTGGTGTGTAGGGGTGGCCTATCCCAGTATAGCGAGAAAATATAACGAATATGGGATCTTTCTTGGAGAGAATGATGTGTCCTGGTGTCTGGAATCGGCTTGTAAAGATCTTGAAGCTCGTCACAACTATGAATACATAAGTGTAATCCCAGTTTTTCCCCTGTTGGCCATTGGAATATACCTGGACTACGACGCTGGGCGGCTGTCCTTTTATCAGCTGTGTGACCCGATCAGACACTTACACACCTTCACCGCCACCTTCACTGAGCCTCTTCATGCTGCGTTCTTGATAGAGGCTGGTGCCTGCATCACAATCAAAAGCTAAAAATGTAAATGAGCGTTAATAGAGTAAGAAAAGTATATTTTCTGCAGCATACTGTATTGTACTGTCCCACGTCACGTGGCGACGTGTTTCCATGACAACGGGACATCATGTGGTGACACATTTTCATGGCAACGCGTCACCACATAACATTGCGGCATCATTTGACGCTGCAGGGGGAGGGGAGACCTGCCCGGGGCGCGCTGCTCCCTCGGTCCGGCACTGATGTTTCCTAAATACATTGGGCAACAGATTGGGTTATTTCCTGCCTTTGGGTCACGTGATCAATAAAAGAGCAGAGATTTCAACCTCCAATTACTGAAATGAGCAGGAATTGGGGGTTCTGGCCCCAGAAATGTCATTTTAATATTATGATAACAATTAGTGAGATTCAGTGCGATAGAAATCAGTGACCGGTCTGAAAGAGGATTATTTCAGCCTTACAGCTGCAGTAAGTTCTGTGTTAGCAATGACCTCCCAGCGCACATTCACGTGATATTATTTTATTCACGTTTATTATCCGTTTATTATTACAATTATTCTAATACGCATGTACATTTCTATTCAGCTAGGTTTCTATGTTATAACTTCTTTGTGTTATTTGCTTTAATAATAAGACACCTTCTCTAGCACCAGAAAACACCCTGTGTCCCATTCAACTTAATAGGCCATAAAGGTCTATATTTATTACGCAGGACTGGAAGGTGTTTTATTGAGTAGCACTGCTTAGTAAATACAGCCCTTTGTGTCACCTGTCACTGGGAATCCTGCAGTTCTCTACCTTATAAACCACGTATTACACCCCAGCCTGATCTGTTTTTCTAGTGAAAGCATCTTTATTACTTCCCATAATTATAAATAGGGGGCACTTTGCCAGTGTTGATGTCAATCTTTTCATGCTTTCCTCTGGGATTCTAACCTTTTCTCTCTAATTGGTAGATTTCCAGAGAGCCTACACATTATATAATTTATATATTATTATTAGTAAATATTATATTATTAGGCTTCTGGGGTTTGAATGAACAATTCATGTCTTATTTTCACAGAAATAGGTTTGTGTCAGTTGTGTGTAATTTACTGACTACGATCTATAATTAGACAATACAAATAAAATGATGGACATAGTAAGAAAGTTCTAGTCTCTTGTGTCTTGTCGCACACTTTCTGTCTGTCTGCAGCTTGTCTTAAAATCTTATAAACCACTTAGGCCATATGCACAGAAGGGGCTGAGCTGCACATGAATGGGGGTAACGGCGTGCTGAAGCTTAGCACCATGTTGTGGATCTGGGCCTAATTGCCCTCCAACCTTTACTGGTTTCTTAATTAAAGCGTCATTATCACCTCCCAAAAAATACATCGGGGACATTTTTCCAGCGGAAAATGAGGTTCTGTAAAAATACTGATTACACGAGTAAAAAATCTAAATATTAAACATCTGTCTGAATTTATTTTTAAATGCCAGCACCTCAATGTAACTGAATAAACATATTACTGGCAATAGTCCCCTGTGGTTATAAGTGAGACAGTCCCCTTAAAAGTAATCTATCATAAACATGTTTGTTGCTTTTTGTGTGGCTGTGTGTTATTTTGTACTTTCCACAGGGATTCTTCCCTTTTCTTTCTAATTGGTAGAGTTTCCTGCCTATTATGTGTTTAAGCGTTTGTAGTTACTTTCATAGACATAATGATGTGTGTGCTATTTGGTTTAATTCACTGTATATGATTTATAAGTAGACAATAAAGATAAAATGCTGCACATGGTAAGACGCTGTGCTGTCCTGTGTGTGTCTCACACTGTTTCTCAGGCTGCAGTGTGTATTACAATGCAGGGATTCTGGGGGTTGGGAGTTAACCCCTTTGGGATCTTGGTTGTGGATTGAACACGACATTTACATATCAGCTGCACTGTGTTTTGTAAGAAATACACATAACATAGATTTAAAAATAAAAAATATATATGCACACCCATGGGCGGGTTGGGGTTACCCCGGTGGGCGGTGGGTAGGGGCGGTGAGGCGGTGGCCGGTAGCTCCCCAGCTCCCTGACTGCATTACTCTCCCTCCTTGTGTGGTCGCCGAGGACTAACTTCCGCCCGAGGGCGCTGGGGAGTCCCCGTACCAACGCAGGACCGCTCCTCACCCTAAGGTAAGCGTGTGTATTGGGGTGAGAGGGGGGTGTTATATTCTTTGGAGCAGCATTCTCCTGCAGTGTCACATTGCCATGGCGACCCGACATCATATGAGGTTGCGTTGCCATGACAACGTGGCGTCACATGACGACACGTTGCCATGGAGACGTCATGACGCTGCAGGAGAAGGGCTGCTCTTTTAGAAATCGCCCGGGCCGGCAGGTAAGTACTCCTGCGCACACCCAGATATGACAAACCATGTGTGTGTAACACTGACCGGTAATAACCGCGTTCCCACAGCAATATCTTACAGTGGGATAAAGGCAGAGATTGCCCCGTATAACTACCCATCCGGGGTCACTTGTGCCTATTCCCTCCCGCGTTCCTTACATCTCCCCCAAAGCACAGTGACGGACTTATTCCTGCTCCCTCAGATAAGGCTGAGATTGCTGATGTCTGTATTGTGTTTTAACAATTCATCTTCTAAAATAATCTTTCCATGTCTGATGTTCCTAAGAGAATTAAAATAACCCACCAGTGTTTATTACCAGATTTAGGAGATACATGCAGGGGCGCCGGCTGATTTCCCAGGACTGGAGTTTTGACCGCCGCCCCCCCCCCCCCCCCCCTCCCTCCCACCCAAAGTTCAATACCACCCCACACACAAAATGCCACAACCTCCCCCCCCCCCCCCCATCCCCACACAATTCAATACTCTGCCCGCCACCCACCCCAATACACACACACCTCTCTCCCCAGCTGCTACCGGCCTCTCTCCCTCCGGCGCGTGCCAGAAGCTGGGCCTGTCCAGAAGTTGTCCTCAGCTTCTGGCGCGCCCCGGCAAAACAGAGGGAGGCCCGGCGGACACCAGAGGCCCGACGCGGGCGGGAGAGAGAGGCAGGAGCTTGGGAGAGCCGGTCCCCCCGCAGCCGCCGGGCTCTCACCCCCTGGGTACATTATACGTTGCACTTTTTAAAAAACAGCTAACACACAAATTGTAACTTTAGATCCCAGACAGCTGGCACTAGGGGTTAGGCCTCTTTTCTATCGCTGATGTTCATTTCAGATAAAAAGTGCTGTAGGAAAGAGGGTTTTTATAGCACAGGGCGACCTTTTCTGAGACACAGGTAACACTGGCCAGACACAGGGAGCATAATAAGTTTAAGGTTTATTATATGGGGACACAACAGCGTGGATTCCAACACCCAGGGCAGATATAACATACAGGGGAATGGTATGGGGGCAAATACTCACAGGACTGGTATCACAGTCCTAGTCATGGCAACGCGGCGTTTAACGATGCGCAGCCATATTGACAGAAGTTGCAGGGGGAGATGCCGGGAGGATGTCGGAAGGATGCCAGGAGATGTCTCCACCGAAGGTAAGTGCTAAATGTAAGAATGTTTTCTCCGTGCCTGGGAAAGTGTATTAGCGCTGATAAATATCAGTGGGCTGCTGCATTTGAAATAAATGAGCAGGAGTTAGATTGCCGACGCGCGCGTTTAACGTAGTGAACGCTTCCTCAGGGCGCGTGCGTCGGCAATCTAACTCCTGCACACGCGGGAAGCTCATTTATTTCAAATGCTGCAGCCCACTGATATTTATCAGCGCTAATACACTTTAGCTCCCTGCGTGTGTGCTTATCTATATGGGATCGCGCTTTACCACTGCATTGCGTGATCCTCTTACCTGAGGGGTCAATGGTTCAATCACTTCTGAGACAGGCAAGACAGGCAAGTCCTCGAACACATCAGCGCTGATATAACCAAGATATTATTTTATTCACGTTTATTATCCGTTTATTATTACAATTATTCTAATACACATGTGCGTTTCTATTCAACTAGGTTTCTATGTTATAACTTCA
>NW_027456459.1:0-19038 GCF_040206685.1 Ascaphus truei
TGGGGGGATGGGGGTGTATTTATTTAAAAGTATTGGCCGTTGTGTTTTTTTGGGCACACGATTTGTACCGCAGGCCAACGGGGACCCCCGGACTCCTGTGGGGATCACTCGAGGGCCCAGTTCTCCCGTGGGGTTCATCCGAGTGCCCACGGACACCTATTGGGATCACCCGGGGACACCCGCCGGCCTGTTGTATCAATGCTGGGCTGAAAAAAATGTAATGATTTTCTCTCAGTCTGCATCTCTTCTGCCCCAGCCTTTAGCTGGTGAAAAGAAATGCTGAGTTTTTTTACGTTCGATACACTTATCAGTGTTTAGTGAATTCCGCTGACTGGCAAAAAACGGTGCGTTTGCCGTTTTTTGCCTGATCGGATGATTTTTTTCTCACTGACTTTTTTCCCCCCAGAAAAATGCCTTTTAAGAGCGATACTGCAGTGTTATCACTGCTTATTGAATCGCGCTGCACGCAGTATCGGTCTTAAAACCCATTTATCGCTCTTAAAATTACTTTTCACTGCTTAATGCACAGCCCCCTTAGTCCCGTCTTTTGTGGCCAATTTCTACACATCGAACATAGCGGTCGCGGTCAGGATTTCTTGCCAAAATCAGTTCCAGGACGATCAGGATTTTCGGCCGAATTTCATTCCAGGACGTCCGGGATGAGGTCCAAGTCTCTCAAGTGTATTTATTTCTGTCTTTTTTATTTCTGTTGTGTTTCCGAGGTTTTTATCCAAATAAACCCCATTTTATTTCACTACCTTGTTTTGCCTATTGATTGACCCCGGTATAAATTTGTTAAAAGACCTGGTCTCCCATGACAACAGCTAAGGTAATGAAGGGGTTAACAATCACACAACCTTCCCGGTAGGCCTAACCACCCACCCTGGGGCAACTATCCCCTTTACACACACCCTCAAAACCCACCAAAAAGGTACTCTAGTTTAACCACTTCCTTAGGCTAACCGCTAAGGTAATGATGCTGCTTTTAATTTAATTGCATGACATTATTGAAGCAGGGGGTCTTCCAGAGGCTAACTGCATGAATTTCAGCCTCGATGACACCCTCCTTCCAGAATGGGCTGCCTGCATTTCTTTGCATATTTTATTCTCCCGTGTCACCTGATCGGGACATTAAAACTTCGCAGAAATGATGCGCATGCGCGGCTGGTTGAGGATGGTTGCATAGACACACAGCTCCACCAACCGCCGGCACAATAAAGAAAATAAACACTATCAAAACCAGCATTTTCGGAAAAAAAAACAGAGCGACAGCCGTCTAAACCCATCCCAGTCAAGATAATAAGCCCCAAAAAAGGATGGCTGCTACAAGACAAAAGACCCGACGCAAGTCAGATGTCAGGGCCTACTTTACCGGCCAAAGCAAGGCTGGGGCTGCAGAGATGTCGGCAGTCTCTGATTCAGATTCAGCTCAAGATGCGGAGGGCTCAAGAGCGGCAGCAGAGCAAACAAAAGTCATTAAAAAAGAAATATCACGATTATTAATTGATCTCAAATCTTTCTACAGAGGAGAGGTGGAGGGGCTCAGACACGACCTCGTACAAATAGGTACAAGGACCAACGAACTGGAGGAGTGCATGGAAGCTAGCTCCAACACCCACAAAGAGACAAACTCCCGGGTACAGGCGCTGGAACAGAGAGTGGCAGAGCTGGAAGCCAGACAAGAGGACGGGGAGAATAGGGATAGAAGAAACAACCTCAGAGTTCGGGGGATCCCAGAAGAAATCCTGGACCCAGAAGCTCTATTATCCCGGTGGATGGCCTCAATACTACCAGGCAGTCCGGCTTCAGACTTTAGAATGGACAGATGCCATAGGGCCTTACGATCCAGACCCGTGCCCTCCAATCCCCCTAGGGACGTGATCCTCCGGCTCCACTACTTTTCTGTCAAAGAAGAGGTGAGCAGAATAGCCCGTGCCACCCCACACATTACCTTCGAGGGGATTACCCTCTTGATCTTCCAAGATCTGTCCCCTCTAACGTTGGCCAGACGGAGAGCGGTAGGGCATATAACCAAGGCCCTAAGGGACAGCGAGGTGCGATATCGATGGGCATTTCCATTCGCCCTAGTAGCCATTAAAAACGGCAGACCGCAGGTGCTCAAGCACCCCTCAGAAGGGGCAGCCTTCCTTAAAAAACTGGGAGTGCGGGGACCACAGGACAATGGTGCGGAGGGAGCCCAGCAGGGGAAGAGGACGTACTCCCCGCCAGGAAAGCAGGGTACCTCACCCACGCCGGAGAGGAGACTAAGCAAGGAGGGGGGAAGAGGGAAAAGCCCGTAAATGCGGGACACAATAACATTCGCGAGCTGCAGTTGTGCCCGTTGCGCAGTTTCAACACACCCTGACACACAGGCTAAGGCAGAAATCCCCCCTACCGTGAGACTGTCGAGGCTCCGGAGTCGTCCCGCTGCCGAATATGGCGGCACTAAGCAGATGGCCATAGCACATGGGTCCCCAAAATGGCGGCTATTTACCTACTGGTGAGGAAGGAGGACAGAAGGGCGCGAGATCTCCAATGGCGGCGGGGGTTTCGGCGGGAAGGTCTGCTCTGCCGGCTGGACCCGCCCAGGGAGCCTCCCCCGATCCAGCCCTCTCGTCCTGGCAGCCCACCGCGGAATGAAAATAACACGCCCACACCGGTGACGTCACGGGACACGTTCTCGCGAGAGATGGAGAGGCGCGGCTAACAGACCCGGCAGACGACAAGATGACGTCGGATGAGAGGCGACTCGCAGGAAGTGAAGAGGTCTCCTCTGGCGGAGGCACGCGAGCTCCACCGCCAGGGAAGCGACCGCGGGGCATACTGAACTCCTCAGGAAGGACTCGAGTTAGCGGTGCAGAAGGAGGCTGCCTGGCCGCTCGGGGAGGGGATACCTCTGAACAGGGGGGGGAGCGGGGGGGAGGGGGAGGCGAAGGCCCCAGCCAGTGCAAGGAGGCAAAGGGGATAATATAGCAAATACATGTATAGTTGTCCTACCTAAAGCATAATATAGTAGCAAGGTATAGTATACAGAGTATATATAGTATAGAGTAGATAGGGGAAAAAGGAACATGAGTGAGGACGGAGGGGTACAGGAGCGATGCAAGCAGGGGGCTCACACTAGGGATAACAGAGATGCGGCAGCGAGGGGTTAGATATGATCCCAGAGGGAGGGGAAAGGGGGAGAGCACCCGAGCCTGGGAGCAGTGAGGAATAGATGAGGAGAGGAAGAAGCAGTCAGCGGTAGAAAGAGCAGGAGTAGCACAGGGTGTGTAGTTGTAGTTTCAGTTATAGATAAGAGATAAGAGCTCACGAATAGAGCTCAAAGTAGTTAAAAGATTAAGAATAGGTTAATAAGAGTTAATAAAATAGATAGAAGTGAAGATAGTTGCTAGGTTTTGTAACGCACAGAGCGGCCGGCGGGGGGGAGTGCAGCCACCACTCTGCCTGCAGGCATGTGCGTCCTTGCCAGGAGGGGGGTCATATCCCACCTACCTGGTACTGACCCGGAGATCTGTGGCGAGTTCTGGAAGCCACAGAGATGGACCAGGGGGGAGGAGGGTCCAGGGAGAAAATATCTCCACCGGGCATTGAACCCAAGGTCTCTTAGGACCAATACGGTTCTCATGATGTTTATATGTGTTATATGTTTGTATTCCTCCCTCATGTTATCTCCCTTTCCCTCTCCAGTCCCAACAGGCGGTGGGTTGAATAGGCGCTTCTGGAGTCTACTCTACAAAGTTCACGAACAGAACATGTCCAGGGTCTGGGGTAAGATCAGATCGGCATACATATTAGGCCCACACAGACACTGCTACATAAAATGGAGGTAATTTTTATCTCGCAAAACGCCAAAGGGCTCAACAGTCCACACAAGCGAAGAGTCGCTTTCACTGAGTTCAAGAGGAGAAGGGCTGACGTGGTCTTCCTACAGGAGACTCACTTCAGCTCGCGTAATAACCCGAAATTCCTCGATTCTAACTTTCGAAAGTTCTTCCTAGCATCAGGGGCAGAGAAAAAGAAAGGTGTAGCTATCCTGTTTCAAAATCACACCCCCTTCCAGGTTGAAAAGGTTAAAAGGGATCCAAAGGGAAGGTACATAGTGCTGGTCGGGCTCCTTAAGCAGGTCAGAATGACCTTAGCGTGTATATATGCGCCAAATGAAGGTCAACTAGACTTTTTCAACACATTTTTTCAGAAGCTTCAGTTATGGGCTGAGGGACAAATAATTCTAGGTGGCGACTTTAACACAGTCATGAATGCAAAGGTAGATAGGTCTACGTCCCAGAAAAATAATAAGAGAGAAGGGAATATCTCACTACTGAAAGGCCTCAAACAGACTAGCCTGGTGGACATATGGAGAGAGCAGCACCAGGGAGACCGCAGTTATTCTTTCTACTCCCACCCACATGACAGCTACAGTAGGATTGACCACTTCTTTGTATCGAGCAGAATGGTCCCACAAATTTCCGATACAAGCATACATGATATTACTTGGTCGGACCATGCATCGGTAGAGCTGAGATGCATTCAATTGAGTAATGTCAGCCCAGGAGCAAACTGGAAGCTAAATGAATCAATAATTAAAATCCCGGAGATCCAAAACAAAGTGAAATCTGAAATATCAGATTATTTCCGGATAAATAGTGGCAGTGTGGAATCCCATTCACTGTTATGGGAGGCTCATAAGGCCACGATTAGGGGGGTATTAATCGGTATAGCGGCAAATAGGAAAAAAAAAAAGGAAGCCAAATTATCCCAGCTTTATCACAGGTTACATGAGCTCTCTATTCTACATAACCGGACAGGTAGAGATGATGCTCTGAGGGAGTTGAAGGATGTTAGAATTCAGCTAAACCTCCTCCTTACTTCCCGGGCGGAGAAGGACATGAGTTGGACGCAGAGGAAGTTCTATGAGAAAGCTAATAAACCGGACACTATGCTGGCCACCAGACTCCGTAATCGGAAACCAAATTTTAACATTCAATCTATTACGACAGCAGGAGGCCAGAGTTCCTCAAACCCTAAAGTCATAGTAGGGGAGTTCGCGAAATTCTACGAACTGCTATATAATGGAGAGAAGGTAGTTCACAATGCTAGGACAAGTAGTAATCTACAGAAATTCCTAGCAGACGCAGCCTTGCCACAAGTAAACAGAAAGGAGCGACAGGCTCTTCAACGAGACTTCACAAGGGAAGAACTAGAGGCGGTAGTAAAAAACTTAAAAGCATCAAAAGCCCCAGGCCCGGATGGGTTCTCCAACCTGTACTATAAAAAATTTATCGGAGTTTTGGCTCCACACATGCTCCAGCTGTTTAATGGAGTATTAGCAGGAGAGCCCTTCCCGGGACAGATGCTCCAGGCGTCGATCTCAGTAATTCATAAAGAGGACAAGGATCCCACTAGCTGCCAAAGTTACCGGCCAATATCATTAATTAACACAGATGTAAAAATCTACGCTAAATTGCTGGCCAATAGATTAAATGTAATCCTGCCAGGGCTCATCCACCCGGATCAAGTTGGCTTCATTAGAGGTAGACAAGCGGCCGACAACACTAGAAGAATTGTGGATATAATAGACTTTATGGGAGCCAATGAGATTCGGGGTGTAGGATTGATTGGCCATACCTGGAGTCCACGCTTGGCGCATTTGGGTTTGGAGGCAAATTTCAACAGGCGGTCAAGGCACTATATACGGCACCATCAGCCAGAGTGGTTCACCAGGGATTCCCCTCGGAACTATTCCCAATCAAAAGTGGTACGAGACAGGGTTGTCCGCTTTCGCCCCTGCTATTCGCCTTATGCATCGAACCACTCGCAGCACAAATTCGGAGTAACGCTGATATCGCTGGGGTACAGATCCACTCGCAGGAGCACAAAGTGGCTCTGTACGCGGATGATATTATTCTAACCCTTGCCAAGCCGCTCATCTCGCTGCCCAATCTGTTCGAGCTTCTAGAGCGTTTTGCCCAGATCTCTGGCTTCAAAATAAATCAAGCTAAATCAGAGGCCTTAAGCCTATACATGCCAAGAGAAATGGAGAAGCTGATAGAACTCAACTTTGAGTTTAGATGGCGACCATCCGCTATGAAATACCTAGGAGTGCAGATCACAAAAAAGGCGAGCTCCTTATATTCGGCTAACTATCCCATACTGTTAAGGACTCTCAAAAAAGAGCTGCAGGAGTGGAAGGCATATGGTATTTCTTGGCTGGGGAGGATCTATAGTGTCAAGATGAACATCCTTCCCCGAATTCTATATCTGTTCCAAACTCTCCCGGTTGCCGTGGTTAGAGCAGACATTGCAGGGCTCCAAAAAGCTATTTCTCAGTTTATTTGGAAAGATAAAAAACCACGGATTAAAGGAAAAATTATGCAGAAAGCCAAGGAAGCTGGTGGTCTAGCAGTTCCGAGCGTCATATCCTACTATAAAGCGGCACAATTGTGCCAAATCACGCAGTGGCATGGGGACCCGGGGCTCAGGAGGTGGGTGGCACTGGAGAAGGAGGTGTGCGCCCCGCTTGAGCTCAGGGACCTAATCTGGTACCCGAGGACACGGGTGAAGGATATACTCATTCCTCTATCCTCTGTGCTCAACTCACTCTCGGTCTGGGAGGCTTCTAAAAGTAGCTGCTCTTTGACCTCCAAACACACACTGATGGCTCCTTTATATGGCAACCCGGACTTTGCTCCTGGGCTGGCAGAAAAATGCTTCCCGCGCTGGCGGCAATTAGGGATTAGTCGATTGAAGGACCTGGAGGTTAAGGGCAAGATCAAATCTTTTGAACTATTACAGTCAGAAACAGACTTACCTAACACTGATTTTATGAGGTACCTCCAGGTTCGGGCATTTTATAACGCACACCCGGTGAGACCACCGCTGACCAAATTCGAACAGCTCTGCGTGCACGGAGCAGACACGCGGGGACTGATCTCTGCGTTGTACAGAGAGGTGGTGAATACTGACTCAGACAGGACAGTCAAACCCTGTTTCGTGACACAATGGGAAGAGGATCTCCAGACACAACTAGAGGACGAGGACTGGGCTGCGGTGTTCAAAGCTGCGGCCTCGAGCTCCATATGCACGACATTGAAGGAGAACTCATATAAGGTATTATTAAGGTGGTATCTCACCCCAATCAGATTAGCTAAATTTGTCCGAGGGGCTTCCCCGCTCTGCCCCAGGCAGTGCGGGGAACAGGGGGATCTGGTGCACATGCTGTGGTCTTGCCCGAGATTAGTGCCGGTCTGGACCCAGATCCGCGATTGGCTGCAGAGGATCTTTTTAGGGCTCACAATTCAGCTGGACCCGTGGCTATTTTTATTAGGTAAACCTACAAACGAGGTATCTAGATCGGGTAACAAGCTGATAGCACATTTTGCTACCGCTATGAGGTGCGAGACCGCAGCACTGTGGAATCAGAATGCGATTCCTTCTATTGATAAAATCAGAAACAGAATTTGGTTCATTTGCAGAATGGAGAAGTTAACGAGTTTAGTTAACGACTCAGCCGACAAATTTGAAAAAGTATGGTCATTATGGCTTGCCCAGACTGATATTCAGGGGATGAATGAGGCCACAATATGGCTTTTATAGAGATAGGTGGGTTCTCCTTGGATGTTGGGCTAGGAGCCGGACGGGACGATCGGACAGTAGGGCTCCCCCCGAGGTACAGTGGTGAATCAATTCACCGACCAACGAAAATCTGATGTGAACCGGATCTGGGCTCCTCTGAGAGGTGGACTGGAGCAGAGCAAAGGCTGTGGTGGTGAAGGACTCCTGCAAAACGTGGAACCAGCGCTTCTCCCAGGCCGCTCCCCCCATCCCTACCCCCCCCCCCCTCTTTTCCTTGTCCTTAGATGTTGTTAGTCTGTCTGTGTTCTGTCCTGTGGTCCCCCCAATGTTCGTCCGTTACTTGTAAAGTATTCCTGTAAGTTTGGTGTATACCTGATACACTTGACAACATTCTGTTTTCTATGATGTGTATGCACAAAAAACTAATAAAAACAAAGTTGAAAAAAAAAAAAACTTCGCAGAAATACTGGCACCCAATACCAGGGCCTGTAACTCAGGAATCAGGGGGTCCCCAGGGCTGAAATGTATCCAGTTCAGCTCCTTGAGACCCCCTGTGAAAAACAAAAAGTGAATCCCTGCGCTTCTCCCTTAAAGATAGCAATCAATGGGGAATATATATATATATATATATATATATATATATATATATATATATATATATATATATATATATATATATATATTATAACAGCAGGCACTTCAAAGGCTCCAAATAAATAGGTGCTTGTTCAACAAAAATAACAGGAAACCAGGTGTCCCACCAAGGAGACAAAAAACAGCACTCAAGGTATATTGCAAAAGTGTATTTGAAAAAAAGCAGGCACATATAAATCCAACGTTTCGGTCCTGTATAGGACATTCCTCAGGGGTGTCCTGGAGAACACTGCCCAAGGAAAACATATATACCCATCACCCACCTGTGTGCATAATCAAGAACCAGGTGATTGTAATTAAAAACGGGAGTACTGTAGGCGCATGGGAGCCCTGTCATCACTGTGCAGCAGCTCAGCCTCACCACTCCTCTGTTTACATTTAGCTATCAATGCCAGACACACCGCACATGTGCACCTGCGGGTGGAGCCAGTGAGCACACCAGTCATTCTAAGGCATCCCCCGTTGCCATGGCGACGCAACTAAAGCGTCTGTAACCATGGGAGTGTAGGCAGAAGCAGACTGCAATAGGGAGCAGGGGAACTGAGCCGTGTGAACATGATGACGTCACATCACCAGCAGCAACAGGTCCTGTAACCAAAATGAAAGTGCAGTATTAAAAACACATGAAGAGGTGAAAATATATACTCCAGATGCACAGTATTAATAAAAATCACTATCAATAGTGCAACAATAATAAATATACTAATATCACTCTAACATGCTACCAAGAGAAATGAATAGTGAATGCAGATTTGCTTGTAAGAGTTTGAAAAAGCAGACATAAAGGAAAGGAAGGAACAGGAAGGGGGAGTGGAGGATAAGGGGAGAGGGAAATGGGGGAGGGGAAAGGGGAAGATGGAGGGAGGGAAAGGGGGGGGGGAAGGGGGGAGGAGGGGAAGGGGTGCTAAGGAGCAAAAATGGGGTCACATAATAAGGCAAAAATAAGCCCAAAGATGAATACAGAAACGGATAATTCTAACTACACAGAGGTGATAGATGGCAGTGGGGTCCCCAACTTTAACTCATAAATGTATCTCCCTACAGTGATACTACTGTTGCTACAAAAAGCAACCCAGTTTAAAATCCTCATTAAGTCCTCTGGGTGCCATAGTATCAAGTTCATAGATGAGCCTTGTTTCCAATTGCAGTAATAAATTTCCTCTGTCACCACCACGAATGGACGTGTGCGCTTGCATAATAGGCATGAACCTAGTCGTTGCAAGGCTATGCTTAAAGTTTTTAAAGTGCCTCGCAACTGGTTGCAATTTATGGTCCTCCAATCCAGTGTTGTCGGCCAATGCCTTCCTAATAGATGATCTATGCAAACTAATCCGCTCCTTTAGCATGCACGTCGTTTTACCGACATAATATAGTCCGCAAGGGCACCGGATAAAGTAGACAACATATCTACTTTCACAGTTCATATAGTCCTGAATAAGGCGTGGTTTGCCACTATGGGGATGTGAATACTGCGTGCCAAGAATAAGGTATTGGCAGTTGGTGCATCCATGGCATTTAAAGCTGCAGTTCAGTCAATATCCTGCATGTTTGTTTGTTTTAATAAATCAGTTCTGTAGTAAGAAAAAATACTTTTAGCATTTTCTGTTTTTAAAAAAACAACTTTGAAAGACCAATTTTCTTGTATTCTATTTTAACAGCCATATGCTAAGGCACTGCCCCTTCATGTCCTGTCACAAGCCCTGGCACACCCCTCTGTCAGCCCTGCCCTCCCTCTAGCACTTGTAAGTACAGGAATGCTCATGAATATTCATGAGCTTCCACTGCCAGTCAAGCAGATTATAAACAAATGCCAGCTTTTAATATGTCACCAAAATACGACCTATCAATACAGGGAAAACGAATTGAGCTGCAGCTATACTGTTCTTTAGGTAATTAGAGATTGCACACACAAAACTATTGAAGTAAAAAAATAAATGTAAAAAAAAAAAAAAAAAAAGACTGAACTGCAGCTTTAAAGACACCTTTTTTCTTACTCAGCCAAGTTGTAGGTTTACCATATTTTTCCACCGGGTCTGCCCTATTTAATGTATCGCCGATATTTCGCCCTCTTCTGTAGCAAAATAGTGGGGGACGCTCAAAATTCTTGCCAATGGTGGCATCATTCGCCAATATATTCCAGTGTTGATGGATCGACATCTTAATCATTCTTGATGCAGTACTAAATGTACTAGTGACATGGAACCTATCTTGCTTCTGTGCATTCGAAGAGGGCAGCAGGAGCTGTTCTCTGGGGACATCCTTGGCTCTCTTAAGTGCTGCATCAAGGTCCTTACATTCATATTCCCTCTCCTCAAAACGTTTATACATTTTCACAAGGGCTTGATCACGCTCACACTATCACTAGTAATCTGGCACACTCTAAGATACTGATAAGAATTAACTCCTCCTGGCAACCAGCCATCATCATCATCCAATACCTCTTAAGAAAGGGTTACCTTACTCCCAGTTTCTTAGAGTGTGCCGGATTACTAGTGATAGTGGTGAGCGTGATCAAGCCCTTATGAAAATGTATAAACGCTTTGAGGAGAGGGGATATGAATGTAAGGACCTTGATGCAGCACTTAAGAGAGCCAACGATGTCCCCAGATAACAGCTCCTGCTGCCCTCTTCGAATGCACAGAAGCAAGATAGGTTCCATGTCACTAGTACATTTAGTACTGCATCAAGAATGATTAAGACGTCGATCCAACAACACTGGAATATATTGGCGAATGATGCCACCATTGGCAAGAATTTTGAGCGTCCCCCACTATTTTGCTACAGAAGAGGGCGAAATATCAGCGATACATTAAATAGGGCAGACCCGGTGGAAAAATATGGTAAACCTACAACTTGGCTGAGTAAGAAAAAATGTGTCTTTAAATGCCATGGATGCACCAACTGCCAATACCTTATTCTTGGCACGCAGTATTCACATCCCCATAGTGGCAAACCACGCCTTATTCAGGACTATATGAACTGTGAAAGTAGATATGTTGTCTACTTTATCCGGTGCCCTTGCGGACTATATTATGTCGGTAAAATGACGCGCATGCTAAAGGAGCGGATTAGTCTGCATAGATCATCTATTAGGAAGGCATTGGCCGACAACACTGGATTGGAGGACCATAAATTGCAACCAGTTGCGAGGCACTTAAAAAACTTTAAGCATAGCCTTGCAACGCCTAGGTGCATGTTTATTATGCAAGCGCACACGTCCATTCGTGGTGGTGACAGAGGAAAATTATTACTGCAATTGGAAACAAGGCTCATCTATGAACTTGATACTATGGCACCCAGAGGACTTAATGAGGATTTTAAACTGGGTTGCTTTTTGTAGCAACAGTAGTATCACTGTAGGGAGATACATTTATGAGTTAAAGTTGGGGATCTATTACCTCTGTGTAGTTAGAATTATCCATTTCTGTATTCATCTTTGGGCTTATTTTTGCCTTATTATGTGACCCCATTTTTGCTCCTTAGCACCCCTTCCCCTCCTCCCCCCTTTCTGACCCTTCCCCCCCCCTTTCCCTCCCTCCATCTTCCCCTTTCCCCTCCTCCCATTCCCTCCCATCCCCCTTTCCCTCTTCCCCTTTTCCTCCACTCCCCCTTCCTGTTCCTTCCTTTCCTTTATGTCTGCTTTTTCAAACTCTTACAATCAAATCTGCATTCACTATTCATTTCTCTTGGTAGCATGTTAGAGTGATATTAGTATATATATTATTGTTTCACTATTGATAGTGATTTTTATTAATACTGTGCATCTGGAGTATATATTTTCACCTCTTCATGTGTTTTTAATACTGCACTTTCATTTTGGTTACAGGACCTGTTGCTGCTGGTGATGTGACGTCATCATGTTCACACGGCACAGTGCCCCTGCTCCCTATTGCAGTCTGCTTCTGCCTACACTCCCATGGTTACAGACGCTTTAGTTGCGTCACCATGGCAACGGGGGATGCCTTAGAATGACTGGTGTGCTCACTGGCTCCACCCGCAGGCGCACATGTGCGGTGTGTCTGGCATTGGTAGCTAAGTGTAAACAGAGGAGTGGTGAGGCTGAGCTGCTGCACAGTGATGACAGGGCTCCCATGCGCCTACAGTACACCCGTTTTTAATTCTAATCAGCTGGTTCTTGATTATGCACACAGGTGGGTGATGGGTATATATGTTTTCCTTGGGCAGTGTTCTCCAGCACACCCCTGAGGAAGATCCTATACAGGACCGAAACATTGGATTTATATGTGCCTGCTTTTTTTCAAATACACTTTTGCAATATACCTTGAGTGCTGTTTTTTGTCTCCTTGGTGGGACACCTGGTTTCATATATATATATATATATATATATATATATATATATATATATATATATATATATATATATATATATATATAGTGTTCGACAAATCACCAAAAGATCTACTCACCACCTAGCCCCTCCCCCAGCCCCGCTTTTTTAAAAAAAACGAATAAATTGCTAGTAAGAACATTCTTTTTTGACATTAGTTGATTTATTGTATTACATTATACTACAATTAGTCCTTGTTACGTGTGTGTGTGTGTGTGTGTGTGTGTGTGTGTGTGTGTGTGTGTGTGTGTGTGTGTGTGTGTGTGTGTGTGTGTGTGTGTGTGTGTGTGTGTGTGTGTGTGTATGTTCCTGAACCCCATAACTAGTGCCTGGACGCCCCTGCGTCACAATATCTAAAGCAGCAATCCCATCTGGGATCTTGCCTGATCCGCTGTCCTTCAATGTCCAGGTACCCTCATTCCCACAATGTTATGCATTGGAGGGGAGGTGTTCCCTGCCTGTCTTCTGGGTTAGGGGGGATTCCGATTTCTTCCGTGTGAAGCTCGAGAGTTAGATGTGGAAGAAAGCAGTATAGGTTCTTTCGGTGTAGGTATAGGGCAGTTAAGATATATAGGGTTAATAAGAGATCCAGAGTGTGAGAGAGAGAGAGTGTGGGTGAAAGACAGAGACAGAGAGAGACAGAGACAGAGAGACAGAGAGAGAGACACCCACACCCACACAGAGTGGCACACGCACACACAGAGAGAGAGAGACACAGAGAGAGAGAGAGAGACACAGAGAGAGACAGAGAGAGAGAGAGAGAGAGAGAGACAGAGAGAGAGAGAGAGAGACACACAGAGAGAGGGAGACACACACACAGAGAGAGAGACACAGAGAGAGAGAGAGAGAGAGAGAGAGAGAGAGAGAGAGACAAACATACACACACAAACAGAGACACACAAACACAGAGAGACACACACACACACACACAGAGACACACACACACACAGAGACACACACACAGACACACACACAGAGAGACACACACACACGCACACACACAGACACACACACATAGAGAGAGAGACACAGAGAGAGAGACACACACACAGAAAGAGACACACACAGAGAAAGAGACACACACAGAGAAAGAGACACACACAGAGAAAGAGACACACAGAGAAAGAGAGACACACAGAGAAAGAGAGACACACAGAGAAAGAGAGACACACAGAGAAAGAGAGACACACAGAGAAAGAGAGACACACAGAGAAAGAGAGACACACAGAGAAAGAGAGACACACAGAGAAAGAGAGACACACAGAGAAAGAGAGACACACAGAGAAAGAGAGACACACAGAGAAAGAGAGACACACAGAGAAAGAGAGACACACAGAGAAAGAGCGACACACAGAGAAAGAGAGACACACAGAGAAAGAGAGACACACAGAAAGAGAGACACACAGAGAAAGAGAGACACACAGAGAAAGAGAGACACACAGAGAAAGAGAGACACACAGAGAAAGAGAGACACACAGAGAAAGAGAGACACACAGAGAAAGAGAGACACACAGTGAAAGAGAGACACACAGTGAAAGAGAGACACACAGTGAAAGAGAGACAGAGAGAGAGAGAATGAGAGAGACAAAAAGAGAGAGAGAACACACATACAGAGAGAATGAGAGACAAAGACAGAAAGAGAGCGACTCTTACTTATAGTCACTGTGTACTATATTTTCCTTTTATTGTATTTTCTAAAGAAAAGTAGTGTAGTGACGATTTGAAGGGTGAGTGCTATCTTCTTATGAAACACATTTTAGTCAGGACATGAAGTAAATGGGTGACACAACAGCAATAAATCTATATATATATATATATATATATATATATATATATTTATATATATATATATATATATATATATTTAATGCTTTCCTTTTGTATTCCCACAAAGGTATCAGGAATGATAACAGGATGAATCTCAGTGTCCCAGTTAAATTGGCAGCCTTCATCCTGCAGACTTCTCTTGGGGTTTTGGGAAACATCATTGTCCTAGGAGCTTACACTCACATCACTCAGATCCAGAAGAAGATGAAGCCGGTAGATAAAATATTCTGCAGCTTAGCATTTTCCAACATGATGATCCTCCTTACCAGAGGATCGCCACAGATAATGTCATATTTGGGACACAATAATATATTGGATGACTTTGGCTGCATTGCCATATTCTATACATACAGGATATTGCGTGGTATGTCAATCTCTGCCACCTGTCTTCTGAGTGTGTTTCAGGCCATTGTTATGGCTCCTGCAACATCCAGATGGGAGTCCTTGAAAACCAAAGTGTCTAATTACATTCTCCCATCCTTGGCTGCCTTTTGGCTGGGCAATGCAGTTATAAACATATATATCCCCTTCAGTGGTCTTGCTCTTGTCAATGGGACGGTTCCCTTCTACAGGGTGGGCAGCTGTTTGTTCAGACGTATGGAACCTGTCTTTCAAGAACTTCTCAGCACTGTGATTCACGGGTATGACTTCTTATTAATTGCCTTAATGCTTCTTAGTAGCACATACACTGTGTTCATTCTCCGAAGGCATGGACAACAGGTCAAGTATCTTCACTCCATTAAAACTGCCACGCGAGAATCAGTAGATAAGAAGGCGTCTAAAAATATCATTAAGTTGTCTGCCCTTTATGTTTTCTTCTTTTCAATCGACACTTTGATTATGATTTACACACTCACTCAGATCAGTTTTCCGGAACTACTTCCTGAGATACGGCTGTTTCTGTCTTCTTGCTATTCTATGCTAAGCCCTTTCCTGGTCATGACTTTCAACAAGAAAATTAAGATTCCATTGAACTGGTTCAGAAAGATGGAAAAGTCTAACGTGTCAAGTGTCTGCAATGGGGAAATGTAGCGTTATAGCTTTCCAAATAGCAGCTTATGGGTCAAGTTCTTAGACTGGGTATTTTGTATGTTCTCTTCATTAATTGGAGGCTAACAGGTTAAAACGATATATAGATATTGTATTGTATTGTATGTCTTTATTTATATAGCGCTTCACAGCAGTAATACATGTGGTAATCCAATAAATAACAGATAATATAAATAACAGATCATGGGAATAAGTGCTTTAGACATTAAGGAAGAGGAGTCCCTGCTCCGAGGAGCTTACAGTCTAATTGGTAGGTAGGGAGAACGTACAGAGACAGTAGGAGGGAGTTCTGGTAAGTGCATCTGCAGGGGGGAAAGTGCATCTGCATATTTTCAGTCACCACAGTCATACAGGAGCTGAGTATCTTCATATACTATTACCATTTGCAGTCATTATACTGCTTTCATCCTTATGGGTCTCTCTCCTCTATATGTCATCTGTGATATTTGTGTTTTGGGTCACTGAAGTACCTTTCTATTAATATTTGTTACTGTCATGTACTATATTCATAGTTTCATGCTTATAGGTCTTCCTACTATAGTGCCCTGTACACTAGCATAGTATGCCCGTTACATTCTACCATTTTTAGTTTATTTATTTTCTTTAGAGGTTTATAACTTATTTTCCTTTCTTGGTTTCCTTTTTTTGTTCATTATCTCCTTTATACGACCGGCCGGTTGTGGATCACTATGGGTACTTTGTCCCCATAGTGGTTACATGTTCTGAGGTTTTGATCATATTATGGGTTTTTTTATGGTAGTTTAAGGGTTTTTTTCTTTTTTGGGGTTGTCCTATTTAAATTTATTTTGTTCAGTCAGGCAGGGTTTCAACTAGCAGTTTGTTTGTTTTTCATCTTATTTTGATTTAATAAATTACTATTATTATTTTGCATAATTTGTCTGAGTGCTTTTTAGATGTTTCTTTTTCTGTGTTTCTATATCTAATTTATTCCTCTAGCACCGCCTAGCAGATATTTTTCTATTATTTTTTCAGTTATTTTTCTGTTAATTATAAGGTTTAGACATTGCATTTATTCTTTGGTTGTAGATGCGGTACTCATTTTTGTGTATGTCATATATTGTTTCTGTCTAACAGTGTTCTTAGAATACCAGCTCCACCAATACAATATTATTTTATAGTTTAATTTCTTGGTCTAATTAATGATGGATTTTAATGCCAAAGAGCAAGAACGGTTAAAAAATGCTGATGAGATCTTTTTTATGGCTGATGTCAGCCATATTCAGGCACCCCAATCGGTGTCAGCCATGGGTAAAGATAACATCAAACTTATAAATACATTGATGCGTAAGCGTGCTAGAACATGGTGGAACAAGACTGCCCTTGAGAGATATCTTGATCATAAATTAATACCAAGGGACCTTAGAATTAAGACTTTTCCTGCCTTTCAATTCAGTGACCCCAATCACAAAGTCAGATGGGAGGGTGTATTAAACAACTGTTCGTTTGAACTAATGACCATGCTTATCGAACATGATACTAACACTTTCAATGAAGTTTCTCTTGAAATAGAGACATTATATAAGAACCTTGATCCATGTGATTTGCAGCATGTAACACCAATAGAGGAAGACATCGTTAAATATGAGAATGAAATTAAGATGAAAGTGATTCTACTGACTACCAAACAGACGACAAAGTTTATAATTTGCAACGTGGTAAAAGATCTACGAAAAAATCAAGATCCCAACAACCAACTAATACAGCTACTGTATCCGGTGCTACATGTACCGACATGGACTCCTCAGATTACGACTCCCGGCACTCAGCTGAAGGAGATGCGGGTCCATCTTTTTTAGGACAGATTATTGGACAAAACCAGCCGCCAGGAGGACAAGGCGAGGGAAGTCGTCAACTAAGAGACAGAGTGCGGTACGGTTACAGAGGAGGAAGGGCAAGCATGCCAAGTGGTAAGTGATGAATAAACAATAATTAATCTTTCAGATGTGGACCTGTCCGAAACTAAAAGACAACAACTAATAAACAAATCCAACAGATGTGGACCTGTCCGAAGAGCAGGTTTCTGTTCTTCGGAAGGGCCTTACCTTTTCACCAACACTCTATGTTAAAAATTTGATTGGATCAAGGATTTGAACGTATTTTGTCGTAAGCTGCTCCTCACCAAACATTTTAATAAAATACCAAGTAGTGAGGAGATTGGAAGTGAGGGTGATACGGTCTGGAATACGCAGGAGTTAGATTTACTTCAGGATGTTAGTTCATCTTCATTCGTCTCCACGGGGGTTGTTAATGAGTTGAGTCTGGTATAAAATTTTAAACCTAAATCAATATTCTGTCCTCCAATACAAACTAACTCATTTATTGAAATTTTTGCAAATTTAGTAACTGAGGATATACTCAATTTACCCAAGAAAACAGGTTTAAACAATCTATCTGGTTCGCAGTGGAGGGCAATTACTGATTTAAGCAAAATATCTACAGTAGAAATTATACCAACAGATAAAGGTGGGAACGTGGTGATTTGGCCCAAAATGCAATACGAGAAAGAAGTATTTAGACAGCTGAGAGATGCCAAGTGTTACTCTGAACTTGGCTCAGATCCAACAGCCAAGTTCAAGTTAGAATTAGATTGTATCCTGGAAAACGCATGTTCACAGGGTACAATAACATCTCAAATCAGCAAGGGTCTAATGTCTAAATATCCGATTGTACCCACGTTTTATATTTTACCGAAGGTACACAAAAAAACCCTGAACCCTCCTGGTAGGCCAATTGTGGCAGGGATAGGGGGTTTGAGTGAGCCAATCTGCCGCTTTACTGATGCTTTTTTGTATCCTATAGTTGAGACCTTACCAACCTTCCTTCGTGATACCATGGATGCCCTGTCTAGACTGAATGAAATCATGGTTGATGGCAATGTAATTTTAGTTACATGCGATGAGGAGGCACTTTATACCTCGATCCATCACCAGGATGGTCTCAGAGCGTCACACATGTTTCTATCTATGACAAATTTATCACGCTCTTTAGTGGATTTTTTGATGGAGTTGATGTCCTTTATTCTTACACACAACTATTTTTTGTTTAAGAATACATTTTATCTTCAGCTTAGGGGAGCCGCTATGGGGGCAGCGTGTGCCCCCTCATACGCCAACCTTTTTTTAGGTTGGTGGGAGCGGGAGGTGGTTTTAACTGAGGCCAATACTGCAATGACGGATCAGGTTCTGTTGTGGTTGAGGTACATCGATGACATCCTGATCCTCTGGCAGGGTAGTGCGGAGGATTTTGGTTTGTTTGTCGATGTGCTCAACCACAACAGCCTGAATATTAAGTTAACTTCTAGACATAGTTCTAGTTCAATTGATTTCTTGGATTTATGTATCAAAATTGATGTTGATGGACACCTGAGCACTGACATTTTTAGGAAGGAGACTGCAACTAATGCAATCCTACATGCTTCGAGCTCCCATCCTAGACACCAAATTTCAGGAGTACCGATTTGCGAATTCATTCGCCTTAAACGCAACTGTTCGAATCCTGCAACATATGAAATGAGAGCAACTGAAATGAAACATAGGTTTAAAACTAGAGGGTACAGTCAATCA
>NW_027456460.1:0-19012 GCF_040206685.1 Ascaphus truei
AGATGAATCCCTGGATCAACATCCTTCCCATGTATACTTATTTGGTATATCCCTGTATACCTTTCCTTTCTAAAAGATGTCCAAACTTTATTGAAGCTTTCTATTGTATCTGCCATCACAGTCTCCATGGGTAATGAATCCCACATTGTAACTGCCCTTACTGTAAAGAACCCTTTCCTTTGTTGCTGGTGAAATCTCCTTTCCTCCAACCTTAAGAGGTGACCCTGTGTCCTTTGTACTGCACTTGGGATGAATAGTTATTTTGAAAGTTCCTTGTATTGTTCTCACACTTCTTCAACTGTAGATTAATCTTTCATAACATCAGTAAAAGACAAAGATATATGAATTCTAATCTAACTGGAATAAATCATAATGACCCCGATTTACTTAACAGTGCTAAGACTACAACCTCACTGTCCCCAAGACTTTGCACCGTTTAGTAAATGTCATCCTAATTATACAAAATATTTTATACCTACATCATCATAAGTTTGGTGTACATTAAACAAACAGCTCCTACACCCCGTTTTACCAAAGCTTTAATTTTTCTTTAATGTGGTCTACACTGATTCTGATATCCACTTGAAAATCTTTAGGGTTATAACCACTGTCGAAATGGCAGCTGTGTTCTCGTTAATTACAAAACGTGCGGCCACTACTACGCATGTGAAGATCATTACAATGCATTGGTGCAGTAGGGTTTGTAAACTCGTGTGAGTAAGGCCTCGGAAAAAGTAGGCACGTGCGCGCGACGGAGCGAAAAATCAGCCGCGCTTCATCGCGCACTCGGGCATGCGCTCTATCGCCTGCCTCATTGAGGTGCAGCCTTTTGTTCGTGCCGAGTACAGTATGGGCATGACCTAAGCCCTATACACACTGATGTAGCAAGACTTACAGTACTGTCCTCTGTGCCAATGCTGCCCGGTCACAGCACCAGAGGACTAACCCTGCAGGGAGTCCCATTCAGAAGCATGGATCGTCCGCAGCCCCACTGCACCAGACACTGTCCCCAGCACCGCAGACTGTCCGCAGTGCCCGGGACAGTAACTTACTACATCTGTAGGCAGAGAAGGATGGGTCGCAGTTCTGGTCCTTTCTTCCATGTAGTAACAACCGAGGGAGAGGGAGTAAGGGGTATGATGCCTTTTGTTGGACCAACACGTGGTTGCTATGCTACAAGCTTTCGCACCTTTCGGGATCAGGGTTACCCGATGAAAGACGCTGAGAGGTTCGAAAGCTTGTAACATATTAACTACTTCTTGGTCCAATAAAAGGTAAAGTATCATACCCCTGCTCCCCCTCCCTCCTTTGTAATTACCACATCTGTATAATATAAATGAGGCCTGCATCGTGACTTTGTTATATTTTTTATTATTACAAATAACAACTGGATTAAAAAATAAAAGCAGAAATCTGTTTTTTTTTTTTTTTTGTAAAGAGCAGTTTGAGTTTCTTTGTTGTTCTCCACAATGTGTTTTGTTTAACCCCAGTATTACCCTTAAAAAGTACCTGGGAGGTTACACTGTGTATTACCTACATCCTGTTGTTCTAACAATGTAAAGTAGACTAAGGGTAGAGATTGTTTTTAATTCAACCCTTACCCAGACATTGTGCAAATATTTGCATTCAATTACTATAAAATGGAACAAATATTTAAATATGGTTACAGATTAACTAGATTTCATGTGAAATTGTTTAGTATTAAAGTGGCAACACATTTTTATTTTATCTGTGAAAAGCTTTCCTTTTGTAGCAGATTTGTCAATGTCTTTTCCCTTTATTGGTTACTAATGTAACATTTGCCTTTGTGTTACCTTGGGATCTTTGGGACTAAATCCAGACATGTAGTCATTGATGAGGTTAAAAACGAACCCTCTGTCCATGAAGGTTAGACATCTCTGAAAAACATAAGCAACAAAGTGACAGCAGTTTTGTTAGAAATCCGTTTATTATATTAAAATCTATGAATGAGAACTTTTATCAAGACAATTGAATGATAATATGTTTAAGGTTTAGAATTCATATGTAACTAAAAGAGATGAATTGCAGTTAAGGTTTAATGCATAACAGATGTTGGAAGTTGGTTTAGATATTGTATTTCAGGCCTAGTCTGAAATCCTAAAGTGTGTAAAATTCTATGTTACAGGAAAAGCATGAGGAGAAAGGGGGTTAGAGATCAATAAATACAGTTGTATCTTGATCAGCTCTCTCTCTCTCTTCCCAAGACCTCTCTCTCTTTGATCTATCATTACCATCTGAGAGGAAGAGCATATGATCCTAATTGATTGAACTTCCATCTGTAAGTAACACTAAGAATAAACTACAACTGTCTGCTGAACAACAATCTTCTGAAGTGCTGGAATCTTTATGAACAAGGAATAAGGTGAAATTATTCTAACAAGTGTCAAAGACAGGACAACATGTATCGCCAACAGTGTTTCTCAACTAGGTTGCCGGGGGAACAATGGTGTGCCGTGACCCTCTGCCAAGGGTGCCGCGAACACAGGCGACCAACTCAACTGGCTGTGAAATGGGCAAATGCGCTGCTTGGAGATGTAGAGGCTGGAATCGTCCTCTCCTCTCTCAGCCCGGCACAGTAGAGAGAGAGGCGCCTCTCCATCTCCACACAATGCAGGGCGCGTCTGCTGAGCAGCTGACATGTTTGAGGTGGGTGGGAAGGTTGGTGAGGAAAGAGGGAAGGGCTTTGTGTGGGGAGGAGAGTGTGGTGGTTTTGTGTTGGGAGGATGAGGAAGGCTAGTGCGTTTTGTGGGGTGGGGGATGGTGTGTGGTGTAAGTAAGAGGAGAGTGAATGGAGTGTTTATGATTAAGAAAGAGGGTAAGTGTAACAGGGCATTTCCCATGTCTAAAAGTCTGTCATTTGCAGAGGAGTCCAGCAGGGAGATGGTTAATTTCAGAATTAATTGACCAGTCTCCACCTGGCTCATCAAGCAGGCCCTAAAAGCCTGCAGCACAGACTGCCTGGGATCGCTGGCACAGAAAAGTCTCGGCTGACAGAGAGATCCCAGGGGAAAAAGAGACTCTGTCCCGGGCAGCATTGGTCCCTAGAACACACCAGAAGGAACCCACACAGACACCCCCACAGACACTGGACTGTCATGGAGAGCACCCTGACTACAAGTATCTCTCTTTGGGACTGTGTCAAAGGTTGGTAAGAGGCCTTGCCTTCCAGCCCTCAGATAGGGACTGCTGAAGGTTATTCAGTCACCTGCATGGGGTTAGGCCCATGGAGTTAGGTTAGGTGTGTTAGGGGGTTAAGTATGGGCCTGGGGGGCGCATGAGGTAGGCTGAGGGGGCGAGACTGGTGAGCTAATTCCTGCGGGGGGTGCTGGGTTGGTGGGCGCGGGGGGAGCTGGGTTGGCGGGTGAGGGCTCGAACAGCGCTTCCCCTCTGTCCCCCGTTGGGAGCAGGGGGGTGCGGGCCCACAGGCAGCAGGCCGGACACCCTGCTTTCCCTGCGCATGCACACAGAGACCTCTGTTCTGCGCATGCGCACGGGGATCGCCGGCATTTTTTTTCCTGACACTTTTTTTTAATGTAACGGGCACAGCCTTTGCCCCCTGAGTCACTGGGCCTGGGATGCCAACCCCATCAGACCCACCCTGTTGGTGGCCCTGTATACAAGACATACAGTAGCATGCACAGTTAGAGATAATAAATATTTTAGGCGTATGTAACAGTTACAGACCAGATTAAAATGTGAGAAAGCTTTAGTTTTGAAAGAACCTAAACTGGTGGTAGATGTGAGAGTTTTGGGGTGAACGGTAAGAAAAGGAGGAGCGGCCGGATACTTTGCTAAACCTTGGGACCATGAACAGTCTTTTGGAGTCAGATCTTAGATGATAAGTTCTGCATGTGGTAGGGGTGAGGAGCTTGTTCAGATAGATGGGTAGCTTGCCCAGGAAGTATTTGAAAGCAAGACAGGAAAAATTTACTTTGCACCTAGACTCAAGTGATGACCAATCTAGTTCTTTGAGCATTTCGCAGTGATGTGTGTAGTAGTTGCATTGGAGAACAAAATGGCATATTGAATTATAGAGGGTGGCAAGTTTGCTAAGGTGGGTTTGGGGTGCCAAGCTGTATACTATGTCCCCATAGTCGATAATTGTCTTTAGCATCTGCTGTGCAATACGCTTTCTGACCAGCAGACTTGGGGAGGATTTGTTCCTGTAAAGTTCACCTAGTTTGGAATAGGTTTTGGATGTCAGGGTATCAATGTGCAACCCGAATGTTAAATGGGAGTCAAACCATATGCCCAAGTATTTAAAACTAGTAACAGGAGTTAGGGTGATGTTAGCGTTGGTTCTTACCTGGAGCTCAGTATACACACACACACACACACACACACACACACACACACACACACACACACACACACACACACACACACACACACACACACACACACACACACACACACACACACACACACACAAACACACACACACACACACACACACACACACACCCTCCACCCCCCCCCCCTAATAGATTTACCAACTGTTGGGAGAATGTTGGCCTTGCTAAACTTTTCTTTGTGCCTTATTACTACGTGACTAGTGTTAAACAGCATTCTCAGCAGGAAACAGAAGTAGACACTTTCTTACCTTGATGAAGTTGGCCAAACTAATGTTCACATTCCTGGACTCCTCCTGAATCTCGCTATATCTTATGGTCACATGTGGAATGATTGAGAGAAGCAGTGAATGTAACACATTTTGGTAAGAGTCGGGAAACCTTTGAGGTCTGGAAACCTGCAATGGATGCACCCATGGTTAGCAGTGGGAACAAAGAGGATTTAAAACAAGATGTACTATATGCTGCTAAGCCTTAGTGATCCATATGACCAATTCATCGTTAAGAAATGTAGACAAACAATTAATATTTAGAATACAACTGTACATGGGGAAAAATGAACAAGAAAATGGGGAAGTAGGAAGGACCAATAAGCATGGACATAATAATGTAATAATGTTTCAACTTTAAACGAGTTGCCTGTTAGCATTGATATTGCTTTGCCAGTACTACTGAATACATTTGGCCGTGATGTTTTAAGGCACAGAATATGTTACTTTGGGACACAGCACCATTCTTAGGGCTCGTTTATAGTGGGCGCGCGGCACGGAGCGCATGGCATTGTGCGCGCCTATCGCTAGAGTGATCCCTGCACTGAGGTCTAAGGCGATGGGGAGGCGTGGCGGACGCGTCACAAGGCTGGTTCGCCCTCCGTGGCTGAACCGCTCACGTGACGCGACAATCGCATGAAAAGACAAAATCATTCGTCTTTTAAAAAATCTGCCGCGCGGTCGCTCTGCGTCGCTTGCGCAGTCGTGGGCACTGTTGGCGGCCTCAAAGAGGTCTGTTGTCGGTGCCGCGCGCCCACTATAATCGCGGCCTTATGCTTGCGTCTGTGTCAAATGTATGAAGTAGTGTCTTAAATCTTATACAGATTGCCAACCATGAAGGTTAATTCAAACTCAGACCCGGCAAAAAAAAAAATGTAAGTGAAACAATTATGCAGAATTTGATGTATTCCATGATATATTTAGGTCTGTCGTGCTAGTCCCCTTGATGTCCTACCATTGACACACCCCGAATCGCAATCTGACAGATACAAAATAAATGTCTTAATATATGGACTGTAAGAGACATGACATGAAGGATACTTTTTCATCAACGTGCCTTGATACATAATCCTATTTACATGGATATTATTTAGTGGAGTTGTGTCTTATCACATTACCTTGATTTTGTTCTCTTCAATTAGGTACAGTGCCATAGCTTTTGCCAAAGCTTCAAAGAAAAACCAAGAGTACTGGAACAAACAAACAAACAAACAAACAAACCGTTATACATACATAATGAAAACAATGACTGTACATTCCAATGCAGCAGACCAGGAGCGGCCAACTCCAGTCCTCAAGAGCCACCAACAAGTCAGGTTTTAAGGATATCCCTGCTTCAGCACAGGTGGCTCAATCAGTGGCTCAGTCAAAGATTGACTTGTTGTTGACCCTTGGGGAAAGGAGTAGGCTACCCCTGTTCTAAGCAGTGCAGAAGAGCCTGGGGACCCTCTGCAGATATGTAGACCCCTGGTTGGGAATGACACAGTTTTATGACATCTGGGGCCATATTTACTAAGTCGTGCTATTCAATAAGAAACGTTATGGCCCATTCCCTTCGTTGGGCTGTAAGTTGTAGCCGGGAGCTGGAAGGTGTCGTATGAAATAACACAAATCACATAGCACACCAGTCTTAATGTAGAAGAATACAAAAAAAAAAAGGTAGTACAGAATCCACATTTTGGTGCAAAATTACACCTTCATCAGGACTGCAATGAATGCGCACCCAGCATCTGCAATTCAAGTTGGTGTGCATCTCCGAAACCGCTCATGGAATAGTACCATGCAGTTTATATGGGACCTACTGATCAGCTTTAGATACATTCAGGGTTCCTACCATCAGCTTATTGTGGCAAAACCTCTCATCAGGCCACATCATGAAGCACAAGTACCACTCATATGTACAGAAGTCATTGTCCTGTCAGTGAGCAGATCCCATCAAATACCAACAAACGGATATTAACTTTACCTTCAGTAACTTGTTAATTGCTAGAAAATCTGCGGACTGCTTCAGCACGGTTGTCATTGTCGTTGCCAGAATGTCATGCATTGTTTTGGTTTGAGGGCTGCTTGGTTTCTCTGTTTTAAAGACGTACTAGGAAAAAGAAATATAAAAAATATATAATACATTTTTTAAGAAATCAATATATTTTTATAGTGCGTTAATTTAATATTTTGGCTATTGCGTGGAATATAGTTTAGCGGTTCTGCACTTTACCATCTGTCATGATAATGTCATGAGATATTATGTATTTTAATCCACCTGGTGCTTCAGGGGTTAAAACAGTACAACTTGGGTTTAAAAATGCCACATACAGATGCAGCGGCCGTTATCCGACCCTTTATCGAGTTGAATCACGCACTACAGTGCGCGGTGGTCCAAGATGGTCCTCTGCAGACTAAATGGCTCATCAGATTAACACAGCAGGGGTCCCAGCTGTGTTAATCCTACCGGGGTCTACTGTAAGTGACGCGCAGAAAGAGAGAGGCTGAGTCACTCTGCCTGCGCGCCTCTAACAGGCGATCACGGAGGTTTTCTTTAAAATTTTAACACTACAGTATGGTAGCAGGGCGTCTTTGGAGCTGAACCGCATTGATTTCAGGTCCGGGTACCCCCTACTTCCCGGGATACAGGCCCTGTCATGGGGTGCCGGTATCCCCGCCATGTTAAAATCCGGTGGGTCACGTGACCGTGGGATTTTAACATTGCTTGAGATAACGGGGCCTGTGTCTCGGAAAGCAGGGAGTTCCCGAGGCTGAAATCAATGCGGTTCAGATCAGGAGACCCCCTGCTCATGCACACTATGAATAAAAATAAAATGTATGCAGCTTCATTACCTTAGCGGCAACCCACTAAGGCAATGAAGGGGTTAAGGCACAATAGCAGGTTTATTGGGGTCAGAGGGGGTGAGTGAAGGGGGCATTTGGTCCTTCACTCACCCCCTCTGCCCCCAATAAACATTACAATATGTACTACCCACCAATACACAACCCACCCACCCCCTGCTCCCCCACATAAAAACATTTTTTATTTTTTCTGCACAGGATTAATACCAGAGGCCGGCGGGGGTCAGTGGGTCCTTGGGTGTTCCCTGTGGGTTTCTGGGGGCCCCATATGGGTCCTCGGGTGGTCCCCATGGGTGTCTGGGCGTCCTCGGGTGGTTCCCGCAGGTGTCTGGTGGCCTCCAGGTGGTCCCCATGGGTGTCCGGGGGCCCCACTGTGGTTCTCGGGTGCTCCCCGCGGGTGTCTGTGGGTTCTTGGGTGCCTGCGGGTTTCTGGGGGCCCCACAGGGCTCCTCGGGTGGTTCCTGCGGGCCTCCAGGTGGTCCCCATGGGTGTCCGGGAGCCCCACGGGGGTCATCGAGTGGTCCCCACGGGTGTCCGGGGGCCTCCAGGTGTTTATTTTTTATTTTTTAGGCAATGTACAGTAATATCTTTTGTATTTGATTCCTGTATTTTTTGCAGGTTGCCCTTTGACTGGCATAGTGACAGACCATGCCCACAGGGCATTGGTATGGTACTGTGCCAATCAATTGGTTTATTGGCTTTCTTTGTGTTATGGCAATACAATGTGGTTTTCATTTGATGCATTGACTGTACTTTATTTATGTTTTTGCAAGTTGTATATTGCCTGGCATGGTGGCAGCTCATGCTCACAGGGCATGGGTGTGCTGCCATACCAATTAATAGTTTTTTTGGCATTTGTAATGGGTTTTTATTTTCTAGGTAATACTGTGTTTTATTTTGGGCCTGTTTTTTTAAACAG
Organism: Ascaphus truei; assembly: GCF_040206685.1. Classification (NCBI taxonomy): domain Eukaryota; kingdom Metazoa; phylum Chordata; class Amphibia; order Anura; family Ascaphidae; genus Ascaphus; species Ascaphus truei. The sequence goes on from NW_027456460.1 coordinate 8,406, forward strand.
CTTTCCCATTTATTGCTATAGTGTTAAATCATGCCCATATTATATGGGCATGCTTTAACACTGTGCCAATTAATGGATAGCAGGGGTGGTGTCCCCAGGAAGAGTTTGTGGGCAGCGGGAGAGGGTGGCTTAACCCCTTAATTACTATAGCGGTAACTAACCGCTAAAGTGATTACGGGGTTAGGGGCCATTAGATTGTATTTTTTATTGTGCTGTTGCGGTTGATGCCCACCGAGGACAAGGACAGTGATGAGGATGAGGACAGCCTTCATCCTGGCAGGGATAAATGCCAGTTTAATTTACTTTATGCTGCTGATTTAGGTTTTATTTTAAATGGGCAAATGCACAGGATTGATACCGCAGGCCAGCGGACACCCTCGGGCACCCACGGGGACCACCCGAGGAACCCCAAAAACCCGCAGGGACCACATGGACATCCGCGGGGGCTCCTGAACACCCACGGGAACCACCCGAGGACCACCAGATACCCAAATATACTGAGCATCCTTTGATTTCTTTAGCAGGTTTTAATACACTTCCCTAGCAGTGCAAGATATGTGCAACACTTTCCTGTTTGTGATAATTTGTTGCCAATATTTCCAGCAGTTTGAGCATTAAACTGTAACAATAGATAATGTTTCCTTAGTAATATTGTATGTCTTTATTTATATAGCGCCATTAATGTACATAGCGCTTCACAGTAGTAATACATGTGGTAATCAAATAAATAACAGATAATATAAATAACAGATCATGGGAATAAGTGCTTTAGACATAAAAGTAACATTAAGGAAGAGGAGTCCCTGCCCCGAGGAGCTTACAGTCTAATTTGTAGGTAGGGAGAACGTACAGAGACAGTAGGAGGGAGTTCTGGTAAGTGTGTCTGCAGGGGGCCAAGCTTTATGTATCATGTGTTCAGAATATCCACAGTGCTATTCATATGCTTCTTTAAGCAAGTGTGTCTTAAGGTGGGTCTTAAAGGTGGATAGAGAGGGTGCTAGTCGGGTACTGAGGGGAAGGGCATTCCAGAGGTGTGGGGCAGTCAGTGAAAAAGGTTTAAGGAGAGAGAGGGCTTTAGATACAAAGGGGGTAGAAAGAAAACATCCTTGAGAAGAACGCAAGAGTCTGGATGGTGCATAGCGAGAAATTAGGGCTGAGAGGTAAGGAGGGGCAGAAGAGTGTAAAGCTTTAAAAGTGAGGAGAAGAATGGAGTGTGAGATGCGGGATTTGATCGGAAGCCAGGAGAGGGATTTCATGAGGGGAGATGCTGAGACAGATCTAGGAAAGAGTCGAGTGATTCTGGCAGCAGCATTTAGGATAGATTGTAGGGGAGACAGGTGAGAGGCAGGAAGGCCGGACAGCAGGAGGTTACAGTAATCAAGACGGGAGAGAATGAGGGCCTGAGTCAGCGTTTTAGGATACAATGTAGCTGCTGAGTTACATTGATTGAAGGATTGGTTGAAACTGAAAGGCAGCCATTTAGTCAACCCCGGGAAACAGTATATTTGCTGGTCGATGACGGGAGAGCGAATGTTAGGTAATTCATTTTCATTAAAAGGTAATAAAAGGCTGCATATATTAAAATATATATATATATTATTTTAAAGTGCCGCTCGGATTGCCTCAGTAAACCATAAAAGTACATGCAGTAACCTGTAAATCAGTACATTACTGTTGCAGAAACAGAGCATTAAGCATATTTTTGCAACATAATTGGACTCCACACGTGTTGCGGTCTGCAGCTGAAAACTGTCAGGTCTTATGACAGCACAGAGATCTTACCAACTGCAATGCAGAATACTGCTGCAGACCAGTAGAAGTAATCCTTCGAGGCCCAATCCTTCTCACAGCTCAGTGCATGGCAGGGCTAACAGCAGAGAGATGCGCAATCATGCATGCACTGGGCTATCAGTCTTAGTTATTGGGGGGACATCTGAAAAAAGTGCAGCATCGCATTTTCTAAGCGAGATACTGTAGGGGTTTTAATTGTGCGTTCTTGCCTTAATGAAGGACCGCAGGTAGTGCTCTAAGCCTTCCTCGTGGCATTTCGAGACAATATGGAGCAGAACCCTGCAAAAATAAAGAAAAAGAACGTTCTTGTAAAGAGTATAGAAAAAAAATAGCACATACACAAATTCCATCAACATTTCAACTGTCTGGTCATTTAGAATGCACTACACTTAACCCCCTATTTGCCAGATGGGTTAGCAAAGCAATGTGGCTACTGGCCACTGTGACAGCAGAAGGGTTGTTATTAGCACAGCCGCGCCAAATGTGTTTCAAGAGAATACAAGAGGAGAATTCTGCGTCGCATTAAAAATCCATTGATAAAGAGAAACCCTGCCGATGTTTCTGTGCACAAACTGGCTCAGTGCGGAGGGCAATTGGCTAGTGGTCAATTCCACAATGCAAAGTTATTTTCATCCATGGATAGGTCAATACATTGTGATTCAACAGTATTTATTGATTATAATAGTGACCTGCTTATCTGCGCACAATGCGAGACATTGCAAGGCTGGCGATGTCCTGATTGTTACAGGACCAACATGTTTACAGATACATTATTATTTTATGATATCTGGATTTATTTGCACTCCTGATTTTCTGTATCTGTATACCCTACCTGGACTGGGATTGAGTCCGTTCTGGAGCAGCACTACTTCCAGTGGCCTCAATTTATTATTTGTCACTAGTATGGTTTATTTGTAAAACGCCAACATATTCCGCAGTGTGGTAGTTGGGTACAGAGTAATGTATAAGTAACCCCCCCCCCCCCCCTAGAGGGTTACTAGCAGGTTAGCATATGATGGGCCCCATCCGGTGTCGCCATGGGGATTCTGACATCATGGAAGAGTATTTAATTGAGGGAGAAGATTCGAGTAGGTTCCTGGAGGACAAGAGTAGAGGAGCCTCGGGGAGAGTAGCTAAGTAATGTTTTTAAAGTAATAGCAAAGACCAGACCCCCTTGTTTATTATGTTGTAGATAGGGATAGTACCCTTTACGTTAGGATCCCCAAAAGAAGGAATGGAGTCCTGAATATTTAAGTAGAAGGAATATGATGCCATAGAGGGTCTCAGGAAAGAGGGCTCCCGGGTCTCGGTGGATCAGCTTTAACCGCCGATCTGAACTAAAATTCCTCATCAGTCTGTATGGATGTGGCAGTTCCCAAACAGGCCAGAGGTATTGGGTAATGTAAGAAAGACCCACCAGGGTTCCCATAGGGGCCTAGAGTAATTAGATGGATACCGATGATGATGATCCCGAAGCAACAAGGGAGGCCAGGTCCCACACCTGCTCAGTGCAACCAAGTCAACGAATGGGGACACGAATAAATGACAGTTGTACTACAAAAGTTCCTGGCGCCCATTTTTATACATCCTTGCTACCTCATCTCCCGGCTGCCTGGATGCAGCACCTGGCTCAAGGTAACTCCATGCGCAGTAGTGAACCTTTGCACAATGATGCAATCTCCCTGGGAAACCGGCAGGGAGGGTTACGTATATTACATAAACAGATTGCATACCAAATAAAGACAAACACGCACAACACAGGTGCAGGTGGTAATGAGGGCCCTGCTTGTGAGAGCTACATGGATACACATGCATATCAGTCATGTCTATGGGTCTCTTTATCTTGAGGTATCTTCAAATGAGGATATTTGTATTTTTCGTTCACAACCAACTTTGAAGAGGCAATCCAATCGGGTGATTTTTTCCCAATTTAAATAAAATAATTTTGAACCAGGGGGGTTTCCTGAGCTGAACCCCATTCATTTCAGCTATGGGGATCCCCTGCTTCCGGAGATACTTCCATATGGGGTGCCGGCAGCCGCTCCACTCGGCTAGCAGGGATCACGTAAAGCTGCCACGCCCTGCGGGCCAATAGGAAGCCGTGACATCATCTGGTGCAGCTTCCTATTGGCCCACGTGACGCAGAAGCTTCGGCGGTAAGTATATCTGAGAGCTTGTGGTCCCCGGAGCTGAAATTAAAGGGGTTTATCTCTGGAGACCCCCTGCTTCAATCCGATGTTAAACAAGAAGTCACAAAAAAAATCACCTGCTTGGATTGCTCTTTTAAATTCACACATAAAATGTTTTACAAATAGTTTTTTAAGAATAAAAAATACTTACATAGTACAATTTAAAGCTACCTCGTCTTCATGGGAAACCTTTGTCAGAATTTGAAAGAGCTGCATGAGGATCACAGGTAGGAACTGGATCATCACCTGGATCTCCATGGCATGCAAACACTGTATGTGTAAAGAAAACGTAACTAGATTTAATGTATGGAACTTGTGGGAGTTAATAAGCAATGATGGTAACATACAGATGTAGCCAAGCCGTCGTACCTTAATAATCAAAAACAAATGCTCTCTACCGTTCTGTGGCTACCGAGATGCTTTTATTTGTGCGAGCTTTCGAGATACACTGATCTCTTCTTTGGGCGATGTTACAATGGATAAAGCAAGAGAGGTTTTACTTTAAAACAGCCTGGAATGTTATCTGTGAAGGAAACCTATCCCTCCCCCGTGTGCAGTATGTGATTTATGACTTTAGGTGTTAAATGGTCCCTGAATATTTTTGATTTTTTTTCGTGGTAAGATTAAGGTTGAAACATGTCTGTGAGTGGGTTGACTGGCTTTGCAGCTAATCCCATGCTTAAAAGTTGTGTGAACAGTAGCACTATTGCTTATATGGATTCCATGTAAATGGATTTCAGGCAAACGGCGACACATTGTGTGCTCATTTGCATGTCATTTCCCAGAATCCCTTGTTGCAGTGGAAGCACTGTATGCTAGGTGATAATGGCGCGAAGCAGGGTTGCAGATTTGTCAATGATATGTGAATGTGCTCACAAGTAATATTATTATATGCTATACGGTGGAGGGATTTTAGTCACCTTTTCAGTGTGTGTGTGTGTGTGTGTGTGTGTGTGTGTGTGTGTGTGTGTGTGTGTGTGTGTGTGTGTGTGTGTGTGTGTGTGTGTGTGTGTGTGTGTGTGTGTGTGTGTGTGTGTGTGTGTGTGTGTGTGTGTGTGTGTGTGTGTGTGTGTGTGTGTGTGTGTGTGTGTGTGTGTGTCTCTACCACTAGATGGCAGGCAGCAACCTCCCAACATCAAATGACCATAAGCATTGCTGGAGTAAAATGTTAAACACAAATACATGTTTATTCTGTAACAAGTCTATATTTGTGTGCTATCCAATATATTTGCAAGGATGAAAGCAGCAGACAAAATGTTTGGACAACAATGTGTCAAAAGTGATGCTTTACCTTCTAAAGTTAAATCAATAAAAATAAAGTTAAAAAAAAAAAAGAAGGATAAAAGGAAAACAAACTGTTCAATAAAAAACTGTTATAAAAAATGGAATTATTTTCAGAAGTATTTGTCAGAACCTTGTTGATTTTTGCAGCATGTGTACCTAATATATAAGAAATTCTGACAGATGCATAAAAAAAAAAAAAACATTAAAAGAAAGAACACACAGCTATCCTTAGGGAAAAATCACATCCGATTTATTTCCAGGAAATCTGACCTCCTATATTGAGTTACCATACAGTACATTTTAAATTAGATGAGTTTGTTTTGGTAATTGTAGCTGTAATTTACTCCCAGCTCCGGTACATATGTCTTACAAGTAAATACGTACTTATATTACCAACGAGTGACGTCACTGCCTTTAGCATGGTTTTAAATATCTCCTTAAGCATTGACTGCATAACCCTATTGTAGGACGAGCCCTGGAATGCACTCAGGATTAAGGGGCCTATGCAGAGAGCAGCGCTAGAATAAATTGGAGAGTTTCAGAAAAAGTAGCTTTAATGGAGAGTTTTATTCTCCATATGCAGAAATGGGCGAAATCCGCTATTTTTAGCATTACTGCATGTGGAGAATTGTAAATGAGGAGATGCGCGCAGCTGAAAGGGAGAAAAAAAAATCACGCATTTTTTTTTCCCCCCTATAGCCGGCGAGCTCCTGCTTCTTGCCAACTTTAGTTGGCGGAGAAAATTGCCGAAAATCGCGCCAAAAACAGCCGCTAGATGGCGAGCGCGCCTTTCTGAATTTGGATATTTTTCAGACTGGCGAGATGTAGGTTCTCGCCAGCCGCGCGGCGAGATTTATAAATAGAAAAAAAAAATGGCGCTTTTTTCATACCTCGCCATTTTCGGCTGTTTTTAGCGCGATTTTTGCCGAAAAATGGAGAGATTGTTAATAGCGCTGCTCTCTGCATGAGGCCCTAAGTGTCTGTGTAAGTTAACTTAAAGTTTCTTTGATACCTTTAAATACTTTACGAGATCTCCAGGAACATCTTTCGATTCAGACTGAATTATTTGGCAGTGGTGGAAGAATTTGTTCAGATGCAAATCCTGCAATAAAATGAGGGGCGAGATGCACTGTGGTTCGCTGTTTCCCCATCACAAAGACAGGACAACAATAACTTTAATCCTTGGAGAGACGTGGGACCAGTGCCACGGCCCCTTCCGGCACTCATGATTGCGTGACCGCTCCCCCGAAGCGGTGGCGTGTTCGCCCCCCCTCCACCTTCCGTTCCAGAACGCGATATTCCCTAGAACAGGGGAGCGCAAACGTTCCCCGCTGAGCACCCTGCCTGCGCTCCTCCCCTGCTCGCGCCCCCCTCCTTACCTTGTCTTTGGTGTTGAACGACGTTGCGGGGGTCACGCTGCCATGGCAACGTCGCAGAAGACCAGGTAAGGGATGTTTCAGAGGCCTCACTCGATCCCCCGGCATTAATTTAATTACCTTGGGGGAAGAGTGCGGGGCCTCGGGAACAGCCGGGCCCCCCTCAGAAAAATCCTGTGCCCCCTCAATTTGCGCACCCCTGCCCTAGAAAAACGAGCGAGAACATTATGACAAAGCTACTACCTCATGTGACCCCTTGAGGGGCAGACGCCCGGGTGCAGAAGCTACATCTTGACCAGAGGTGGCCAACTCCAGTCCTCAAGGGCCACCAACAGGTCAGGTTTTAAGGATATCCCTGCTTCAGCGCAGGTGACGAGTCATTATGACTAAGCCACCTGTGCTGACGCAGGGATATCCGTAAAACCTGACCTGTTGCTGGCCCTTGAGGACTGGAGTTGGCCACCGCTGGTCTAGAGAGCACCCAAAGGGTTAAATCAACTGACAGTGAAGCAGCATCATCGCTTATGCAATCCCATTTTGCTAAGTGGCAGGAAATCAGGCAGCCGTTTAAAGTGCACTTGTAATGCAGTGGAAAGGGACAGGCAGTCCCAATATCTAGAGAGGGGTGAACTTTTTGGTTGGAGTTCGCAGAGAAAATTGCACATTTTTGAAAATGTATTAAATTTAAAAATACTCTATCACATGTTTTTGTTTAAAAAAAAAAATGAGAATATTTCAAAATAAAAATAAAAGCAATGTGAAAATTAGCAAATATTTAAACATGTTGGGGAAAAATGTGCAAATATTGGAGGGGGAAAAAAGGAGATACATTACATTACAAAAATAGGCAAATTTTGCGGATAATTTTGACCCTAAAAGTGCCTTCAAAATATTTGCACATTTTAGAAAACTTGGGAAGCAAACCCGCCCCTGCAAAGGGAATTCCTCCCCAACCGACTAACTCTACCAATATCTAACGGCTGCCAATCAGCTGGGCGACCAATATGTGTTGTCTAACCCAGGGGTTCTCCAGTCCAGTCCTCAACCTCCACCCCGGTCAGGTTTATAGGATGTCCCAGCTTCAGCACAGGTGGCTTAAACAGCCGTTGAGCCTCTGATTGAGCCACCTGTGCTGAAGCTGGGATATCCTGAAAACCTGACCTGTTGGGGGGGGGGGGTGGAGGGGTTTCGGAGTCTTGAGCACTGGAGTTGAGCGCTCCTAATCTGTTTGATAAGGCAAGGTTACACTATCACAGACCTGGCCTGCAATACCCATGCTACATTGCTATGATTAAGGCTCATCTCTGGTTAATAAGAACCAGTGAATCCATTATTTTCTAAATATCCCTCACAATGTTATAAGAGAAGCACATGCCATCTTCTGTGTAGACCAGGGGTGCGCAAAGTTCCTGAGCTGCGCCCCCCTGCCTGGCAGACGCAGCGCTTGCGCGCCCCCCCCCCCCCCTCTCTCCAAGGACCCAGTATCAAATGACGCTGCGGGTCATGTGACATCACATCAAGTGACCCCGCAGCGTCATTTGACGCTGCGTTGCCATGGCGTTGTGTCACTCAAGAGCTGGCAGAGAGCAGGTAAGGGAGTTACAGAGGCCGCACCCCTCCCCCGGCATTTAATTTAAATGCCTTAGGGAAGAGCGCGAGGCCTCTGCAACCGCCGTGCCCTCCCCAAGAAATTCTTGCACCCCCCTGGTGTAGACCATGTATACCAATATTTTACATGGCCATCGATAAACCTATTGATGGATGACCATGCAAATGATTTTTATGATGCAATGGGGGAAATTCACAACACTCTACAAAAGGGTAACCGAGCTCCATCCTATACTAATTGCCGTTCAAGTCAATGGCAGTAAACGTTGGATCAAGCTCTGGTTCCTCCTACCTACGGTTCTCTTTCCTCGAGCAGCAAACATTCACTTCCTTACTGCAGATCACAAATCAGAAACAAATACCTCACTGTGCAGAAGTGGTTTACAGAATAGATTTGGGGAAGAGCGGTAATTTAGATCGGATATCAAATAGCTTGAAGTAAATAGGTACTGGCGTAATACTCTATCCCGCAGAACAAAATAGATTCTGTCTGTACTGCACGTCCGAGAATAAAACGGGCCCAAACTGAAGAGGTTTATCTAGCAGATAAACCCCGGGCGAGATCAGCATTCCTTTGTAAAAATGAAATACTTACTTGTGTATAAATAGTGGATTCTAAATGAGTCCCAATTTTGAACAGTGGTTTTGCTCCTTCAACCCATTTAATATCACCGGAGGCCTGTTTTTAACGGGGGGAAAAAGGAAGTAGTATGTAAATCAGAGAGCTTGTTAGTAATCTTACTTTCATTTCCAGTTATTAAACCCTTTTGCCCACTTTCACTCTTGAGGAGAATACGTAACCCTCCATATTCCTCAGATATTACAAGATGGTTAGATTATACAAACATGGAGTTATTGTGTTTTTATATTGTTCCTCTCACTACATTACATTGTGTGCTGTCAGCGTTCGCTAAAAACTATCATCATCTATAAAGTATCACTTGTATGTATGTATGTACAGTTTGCATGTATGTATGTACAGTATGTATGTACAGTTTGTATGTATGTCTTTATTTATATAGCACCATTGATGTACTTAGCGCTTCACAGCAGTAATACATGTGACAATCATATAAAGAACAAATAGTACTTCCCCATTTTTTTAAAAATAACCCTAAATGTACGACAATGCAAAACCGATGTCATACCCTTTTCGTCTCTGGATCGCTGTGACTCAGATACCCAGCAGGGAGATTGGCCGAAACGGGCAGCTGTTGCTCACAGGTCATAATCCTGCCATCCTTCAGCAATGGAACCCAACTGTACCCAACTAAAGACATGAAGACAATGACATGAAGGCTTCCTAAGGGGATGTGCACGCAGAAAGTAATATTTCTTATTTGCTATGGCACCGACCTGTATATATAATTCTTAAAGTCACAATAAGTCTCTGCGCAGAAGAACTTACAATCTATTTTAGTGGCTATGGGAGATAAAGGACATAGTAAGCATAAGACACCTTCTGGCACTTGAAGACGCCTTGTTACCCATTAACTTGTACAGGCAGTCCTCGTTTTACAACGCTTCGCTTTACAACGAATGGCTTATCCAACGCTATGCAATGCATACCTATGTTCATATTTACAACGCCAAAATGGCTTATCCAACGCTCTTACGACGCTTTGCAACGTTGTGTATGTGTGTATATATATATACAAATTCACATAAACAACGTTGCAAAGCGTCGTAAGAGCGTATATATATAATATTATCTACTATATATTTCTGAAAGCACTGTATGTCTGCGTCCCTAGCGGCAATGTCATTGGTCCCTTGGGCCGCCCGCCCCCGCACACCTCTCATTGGCCTGAGGCGGAGTGACGGGCCAAAGGACACACACAGGGACACACACACACACACACACACACACACACACACACACGAGTAGGGGGGGTGTTACCTACATTAGCGGGGCTCACAGTGTTAGCAGCACCCACGCGCACCTCCTCCTCTCCCCGTGTCTCCCGTGCTTTCACCCCCCCCTCCCCCGGCGCAGCGGGACACACACACTATTATTACCCCTTCAGTGCCCCCCCACCCAGTGTCAGCGGCCGTGCGAGACCCCCCCTCTATATCTCCCACCTCTCCCCCCCAACACATATACATGTCCCCCCCCTCCCCCGGCACCGCTACAGTCAGCGGGAAACACACACTATTATTACCCCTTCAGCGCCCCCCCACTCAGTGTCAGCGGCCGTGCGAGACCCCCCCTCTATATCTCCCACCTCTCCCCCCCCACACACATATACATGCCCCCCCTCCCCGGCGCTACAACTCACCCCTTCCCCGGCGGGGGAACAGCCAGTGGCCAGGCAGGCTGCCTCGCGGCGCCGAGTACCCAAGATGGCGGCGCCCGGGA
>NW_027456461.1:5000-18963 GCF_040206685.1 Ascaphus truei
CTGGAGAGAAGGGAGGGAGCAGTGCTGAGGGAAGAGGCGGGCCCAAAAAAAAAATCTTGGCAGAGTGACAGCACGGGCAGCCAATCAGGAGAGGAGGAGTTTTTTTTTTTTTTTTTTTTTAAACCATTCTTCCAGCCTGGCTTTCCGGGGGCCGGACCAAATGACTTCGCGGGCCTTATACGGCCCGCGGGCCGGACGTTCCCCACCCCTGGTTTAGAGGAACAGGCAATAAAGCCTCATTTTAATTTCACCTTAAAAACGGTCTCCATTGCATACCCCTGCACACATCTCTTACAGGGTCAAACAGATTTAAAATGAAATGTAAAGCAACATATTCCCCCTAGATAGGAAGCTGTGGGTCTCCCAAACGAACAGCATTGATTTCAGCTCGATACCCCTGCTTCATACCTACAATTAAAATTATACAAAACACAGGCAGAACCACACCTTTAAGTCCCTGTCATGTGCAATTTATTGTAAATTTTCAGTAAGTAATACTTTATCAGATATTCATATCTGATAAATTATTACTTCCTGAATAATTACAATAAACTGTACAATATACTGTGACTGTGTTATGGGGAGGGACGTGAAACCCATTGTATCTGTATGTGACAGAAGATGCAGCATGGCAACCATATATTAAAGGTTAAGTCTATCTGCTGCCTCGGATGACTAATCAGTAAGGGTTAAATTCCCTAATCCTGTTAAAGGATAAAAATATTACTCATTTTAAACTGTATTAGAGATGTGTGTACAGTATTACCATTGCGCATATATACATTGAACACATTATGTTGTCTGGGGCATTGTTTGGATTTCCCATCACTCTGCTGGGGCGGCATGTGTAGCCATAACTCTGTGATTGGCCCATTGCGGCCACCCATCTTTTTCTGACTTGAACAATTGCTGAAAGGGTTCATTCTGATTGGCTGAGCTGCAATCTTCATGTTTTTTATGGGAACAAGCACCTAGTGCAAGATCTTTGTAACACTTTCCTGTTTGTGATCATTTGTTTCCAATATTCCCAGCAGTTTGAGTTGTAAACTGTAAAAATAGATCATGTTACCTTAGTAATATAAGGATACATTATAGCTGCTGAGACTACACGGACTAAAGCAGCCATTATGTTAGTCACACAATTAGGCTTCTGACCGATTTATAACAGGAGCACCAAACGATTGCCAGCATAGGTAGAATTATACATTCCAAGATGATTTACATATACAAATTAGAAAAGAAAATAAGGGGGGAATGTAGCATTGCTGCTTTAACCCATCAGCTCCTGATGGCAATACAAATGAAGTCTCCCAAATTATTTTTGCGAATGTGTGCCAATGGGGCATATGTAAAATAATTGTTTTGTGCATGCATGTGGTCCTACACACCCTGTCTTTGTGTATGTATATTACGCTTTATGTACAGTGTCTCATGCCACATCTGCATTTTACCATATACTGTAAATCACATAACGAGAACAGCAATTGATAAATGATTTAATGTAGGAACCCCCCTGACACACATGGCAATGCACTATTACTCCTGCTGAGTCTGAACGCCTCCCAACATATCACTTAGATTGTAAGCTCTTTGGGGCCAGGTCTCCCTTTGCCTTATGTTGTCATTTACCATTTGTACTTATTCCCATTATTTGTAATTTATTTACCTTGTATTGTAATTTTGTAAAGTGCTGCAAACATTTTTGGCGCTATATAAATAAAATGATCCATACGTACATTAGCGGGTATTCTAGTACATCCATAAAGTCCAAAATGCAAAACAGATCATAAATACACACAACATTTTTCTCAACACCATGGCTAGCAGCGCAAAGTGCTGCTTTTAAAGTGACATCAGCTCACTACTGTTATAAGTCAATATGTGAATAAAGGTGCTCACCTTTAACAAGCAGCAAGTGGATCAATGCAAAAAGCTGATTCAACACAACTCTATCAGTCTTTTTACAATACAATATTTTTAGATTGTAAACTTATTTTATTGAAAGTGGGTAAGAAAAGTGACAATAATCCTCCACTGCACAGTGTACTGCAAATTAAAATGCCACTTGTGGGTACATTCACATGTCTGACAGGTCTGCAAACCCTGTCTTCCCCCATTATCTCTTAGCACAGGGGTATGCAAACTTTCCAGTCTGCGCCCCCCTGCTTGCTCTCCCCCTATGCTCACACCCCCCTCCTTATGTTATCGCTGGCTTCAAATGACATTGTGGGGTCACGCCATCCTCCGGCATTTAATTTAAATCCCATGGGGAAGAGCACAGGGCCTCTGCAACTTCCCTTACCTTGTCTTCGGCAACGCGGCATCAAATGAACCGCCATACCCCACCTGGAAAATCTTGTGCCCTGCAGTTTGCGCACGCCTGTCTTGGCAAACAGTGCTTCCACTGCAGCTAGGGATTCTGGGTAATAACATGCAAGTGTGCACTGACAGTGAGTCACTTTTTACCCATCTTAACAAGGATCCCTTGTAGAACAGTTAAGCTTATGCCGGCCATATTACACAACTTTGTAATGATGAGACCCAAATGGTCGAAACAGCTGTCTGTGAGTAGGTTTTATGAGCTAAGCATTTGTTTAACCCAGGCTGTGCTGAAAAGCTGTGTATTAAACACAGACATAAGCTTTGCTGTTGTGTTCTGGCAAAGCCCTGTATCAGAACAAATGTATAACCTAATTTGGCAGGATAGGTGGTTGTTGCTTTAAGGCCTGTTTCTCAAACAATCATTCAGAGGAAAGTATTATTTTGCTGGAGTGTTGGGTTGTTTTATAAGTGTAGTCGGGACCCCTTTTTCACCCTTGTTAGTGGAGGGAGGATAGCGTATAAGGTGCCTCCTGTGTATATATATAGTAGTATCACACAGGTATTTCTCTAGCACCAAAGGGTCAGTCTGATTGATACAATGCTTTATCTATTCCCTAGGTAGGCTGTGTATGACAGCTTATTGCTCATATGGAAGCAATGGAGAAGGTATGCAACATTTGCCACCCTTCATTCATATACTGCACAGATATGTATGGGCTCCACCCAAGGATTAAATTATTCCTAACCATTTATTTGAGATAAGCGAGTGCAAATAGGTTCTTGCTGGGTTACTCTCTTTGTACCCCATCCCCCTCTATATATGTATGTTAATATCCTGTATGCACCCTATCCTCCACAATATCTTTCATAGGTGGAGAGCGGCATTATATTTTGTTATATGTACAGAAGACTCTAGGGGACCTGAACCCCCGAGAATGCCTGGTGTATCTAGATGACATCATCGTCTTCGGAAAGACCCTGGAAGAGCATGAGGCTCGGCTCTTAAAGGTACTGGATAGACTGTCCCAAGAAGGCCTCAAACTCTCCTTGGACAAATGCCGGTGTCCGGTCACTGACCCTGCCAAAATAGAAGCTGTCGTCAACTGGCCCCGTCCTGAGAATGTGGGAGAGTTGCGCTCATTCCTGGGATTTTGCGGCTATTATCGCAGATTTGTGGAGGGGTATTCCCGCCGGGCCAAAGCCCTCAACAGCCTACTCAGAATATACCCAGTGGATGCGGCCCAGAAGACCAATCCCGCCCGACAGCCTTTCGGGGACCAATGGACCCCCGAATGTGAACAAACCTTCAACGACTTGAAACGGAGCCTGACAGTGGCCCCGGTGCTGGCCTACGCCAATCCTGAACAGCTCTATATACTACATGTGGATGCCAGTCTGAGTGGTCTAGGGGCCGTGTTACATCAAATATATCCTGAGGGATTGTGACCTGTTGCGTACATCAGCCGCAGTCTCACGACCAGTGAGCAGAACTATCCTGTGCATAAGCTCGAGTTCTTGGCCATTAAGTGGGCCATTGTAGATAAACTTCTGGACTATCTGTACGGGGTGTCGTTCGAAGTGCGGACCGATAATAACCCTCTCACCTACATCCTGACCTCCGCCAAACTCGACGCGGCCGGACATCGTTGGTTAGCAGCCCTTTTCAATTACAATTTCACCTTGAAATACAAACCGGGGCCCCTTAACATAGGAGCGGACGCCTTGTCTAGACGACCGGGGTTGCCTACTGTCGCCGATGGGGATCAGTGGGAAGAGATCCCGGGGCCGGGAATAAGAGCTCTATGTTGCACGGCCGCTATCATAGATGACCAAGTTGCCTTTTCGGAGTTACGAGTAGCTGACTCTCTAGGGTGCGCCTCCACCGCTATACCCGAAGCCTATCATGACCCGAGCGGAATGCATGTCACAACCGATCAGATTGTTGCCTGGAAAGATATGGTGCGGTACCAAGAGCAAGACCCGGTCGCAGGGGCTATCCGTTATGCCATTCGACACAATCGGCGGGACTTCCTTCACCGGACTCTGGGGGATGTAGGAGGCATACTAATGCGAGAGGCGGACAGATTCGAGATTCAAGATAATCTGCTATACCGAGTGGTAGAATATCATAATCACCCGAATCGACGACAACTAGTGTTACCGAAACGACTGCAGTATCTAGTGTTGAAAGCTCTTCATGACGAACACGGTCACCTGGGGGTGGATAAGACTTTTGGACTGGTGAGAGATAGATTTTTCTAGCCCAAAATGAGAGAAGCCGTGGAACATCACTGCAGAAGGTGTCTGCGGTGTATCCAGCGGAAGACTCTGCCTACCCGAGCTGCCCCCATGGGCCACCTAAAAAGTACGGGACCTATGGACCTAGTCTGTATGAACTTCTTGAGCATCGAGCCCGATGCCCAGGGCATTGGAAACGTGCTGGTCATCACTGATCATTATACCCGCTACGCTCAGGCCTTCCCAACGAAAGACCAAAAGGCCATTACGGTGGCTAAAGTACTCTGGGAGAAGTATTTTATGCATTATGGGCTCCCTCAACGTCTGCACTCCGACCAAGGACGGAATTTCGAAAGCAAGTTAATAAAAGAATTGCTGAACCTCTTACGCATCAAAAAGTCCCGTACCACGCCTTACCACCCCGAGGGGTATGCCTTACCGGAACGCTTCAACCGCACTCTGTTAGATATGTTAGGCACCTTAACTGGGTTGGAGAAGACTAAATGGAGTCGTCATGTAGAAACTCTCGTCCATGCCTATAATTGTACTCGACACGACTCTACTGGGTTCTCGCCATACTTCCTTATGTTCGGCCGCGAAGCCAGAGTACCGGTGGATATACAGTTGAGAATCGCCACTGATGGGGTACCCAATACAACCCACTTCCGATATGTGCAGAGATTACAAGAGAGTCTGCAGCGGGCCTACGGTCAAGCCAAGAAAGCCACCGAAAAATTGAATGCCGGAAACAAGAGGCGGTATGACCATAAAGTAAAACACAGAGACATTAAACCTGGTGATGCCGTACTCCTCCGCAACCTGGGAAAACATAAGCTGGCCGACCGATGGCGAGAAGGGGTATACGAGGTGATCTCTCAATTACCCAGCCTTCCAGTCTTCCGTATCAAAGACTCAGAGGGTCGGGTGAAGACCTGGCATCGTAATCACTTGCTCCCTATTCCCCAAATAGAAGAAGGAGACTTGGAGTGGCCTACATCTCCCCTGAGTGGGAAAATGTCATCAGGAGAAGAAGTCGAGAACGAGGAAAGTCTGGAAGATCCACAGGAAGGAACCTCTCAAAGGGGCCTTCCGATCGCGGGGGCATCTTCCGAAGGAGCTACGGGTAAAGAGCCCCTTGGTCCAACGACAGAGACGCTGACTCCAATGAGCCAGCCGCTAGATCCACAGAACCCGTGCTTTGTGCCACAAAGAGACTTTGTAAATATACCCAGCCCTTCAAGGGCAGAGTTGGAGATACCCGATGGACATTGCTACTCTCCAGAAGAGGTAGCTGAAGAACCAATTCGCAGAAGCCAAAGAGCTGGTCAACCTCCAACGAGGCTGGCATACGATCACTTTGGGGCACCCCATTATGAGGCTCAGCAGTGGGCTCGCAATCGCGTCCAATCCATTATTATCATGTTCAGTGAGATGTACAAGTTAATTTAGAGACCTATGTATTAGCTGTTTTTCATTATATAAATGGTTGTGCAGTTATTCGTTGTCCAAGCGGGGTCGTTGGAATCCACAGGGGGGAGGATGTAGCCGGGACCCCTTTTTCACCCGTGTTAGTGGAGGGAGGTTGCGCCTGCGCAGATGTGTGTGGACAGAGCCCGCGAAGGAGGAGAGTGCTGATTGGTGGGAGGTTGCGAGACCCTTGTCCCAGTAGCCCTGCGGGTACCTTGTGACCGGGTTGATCCAATGGGAACAGGGTGTGGAGGAGGAAAAGGGAAGTGGTTGCGCGCACGTGGGGCAGAGCAGGAGCGGAGAGGAGACGGAGCTTCGGTGCTGGGGAGGCGCCAAATACCCCCCTGCGTAGGCCGTGTGCCCCTGGCACAGTTAGGCCCTGAGTCACGGTAGAGATAAGCAGAGCTAGGGATTGCCGTAGTGAGGTTCCCGATTCCCCTTAGTATCATTCGCGTGGAACAGGACTGTACTAATTGGCGGGAGGTCTGGGCTCAGACCCCGCTATTCAATTTCGAGTGTCTGGGTGGGATCGCCCTGGATTGCCGCGTGGGCGGGAAGACGACTTCTGCCTCGGGTGGACCCTTTGTGAAGAGAGTAGCAGTTCCAGGTACCGGAGTACCCGACAGGTATTTCAACAAGTGCACCAACGGTACCATCCATTCATTCGGGACTCAGTGGCTGCGCAGTCACCCATATACACACATACATAATTGGCTCACTTGGGCGCGGGAGGACTTATCCCTTGAGGGATCGGACATGGGGTGGGATCACCCGGTGGAGGGATCGGGGAGTGTTGGCGTCCGTCGTGGCGCAGTGTTGAGTGTCTCCGGAGGGAGTGTATTGCATGTATAATCGTGTGCGGGGTTAAATGCAAGTAAAAGAAGTTGGTTACTGTTATAGGCTATGTGTTAGTGATTGCTGTATACATATATGTACTGCGAAGATCCACTCCTCCTCTGGTGGGAGCTGTCGCAGGTGGAGGCGCTGCACCCGGTATAGTTATTACGCGAGTACCCCAGGCTCTCCGTGGCAGAGACTTAGGCCCTGTGAGCCTACAGGTGATACAGCACACGGTTGCGGCCTGCAAGCAATAGGAAGCAGGGCTACATAAGCATCTAGGGTCTTATTAAAAAAACCTATAACGCAGTTGACCGCATTGCGATTGGCCAATAACTCTCTGACTTGAATAGCCGTTTTCAGCTGATCACATTTATTTATTAGACCTATAGTTACTTTCAAAATGAGTTTTGGCAGAAGATTTAAAATGAAAAAAAAAATCTGTAATAACATGCACTTTTATGGATTACAATAATCCTGTTACATTTTCCTATTCATAATTGCGTATAGAAATACAGTATGTTTACTAAATGAAACCAAACTTTAATTTCATGTAAGGAATTGTTACACTGACCGAGGGGTGCGCAATCTTTTTTTATAAGCAGGCCAAACTTTGGCATCACAAATAGACTGAGTGCTGCATCGTGAGATCTGGTTAATTTCTGGAGACCTGACTGGGAGCAGCATTAGATTGGCTGCTGATTGGCCATGTGGGCAAGCAAAATAAATATATACGCTGGCCTGTCCATAAAATAGTCAACAGAACATACAGTATGAATTCCCCATCACAAACACACCACACACAGTATATGCACCTCCCTCACACTCGCACTGATTTTGAGTAAATATCACTGATTTTTAACCTCAGTGGCATAGACTTCAATGGAGTCTAAAATCAGTACTTTTTTTTTAAGATGGTGTTTTTGGGGGGTTCATAACTACAGTACCAAATCTTACTAATTTGAGTCCAAGAAGGTTGAATGTTCTGTAGCCCCCCTAACACTCACACTGTATCCCCTAGCCTAGACACATACATCCAGGAGACAAATACACTCTAGTAGCCGGGATTAGGTTATCGAGGCCTATCGCAGCTCTAGAATGGCAAGTTTCTTCCAAAAGCCTCACGCGAGGAAAAGTTGGCGTGAGGCTGGTAAGAAGTTGTTGAGAGGCGGCGATACAGGACTTAGAAAAAAATGCATTTTTTCTGCATTGGATTGATGCCGGGAGTCTCTGGAGCTGATATCCATTAAAATAAGCACCGGATACCATCGGCATCAATCCCATGCAATAAAAATGCATTTACAGGCAACTTAATTACCTTAGCGGCTAACAGGTAATGCAATGAATTGTTTAACCACTCCCACTACCCACCAAGGGCCAAATACCCCCTTCACCCACCCCCGCTACCCGCAATAAACACTAATACCCACCTCCTCTACCCCACATATCAGAGACTGCAGGTATCCTCGGGTGGTCCCCATGGGTGTCTAGGGGCCCATGGGTGGTCCCCACGGGTGTCTGGTGAGCCCTCAGTTTGTCCCTGTGGGTGTCTGGTAGCCCTCGGGTGGGCCCCGTTGGTGTCTGGGGGCTCTCAGGTGGTCCCCATTGGTGTCTGGGGGCCTTTGGGTGGTCCCCACGGTATCCGGGAGTCCTCCGGTGGTCCCAGCGGGTGTCTGCGGGCCCTCGGGTGGTCTCCACGGGTGTCCGGGGGTCCTTAGGTGGTCCCCGTGGGTGTCCGGGAATCTTCAGGGGATCTGTGCGGGTGTCTGGAGGCCCTCGGGTCCCCACTGGCCTGCGGCACCAATCCTGTGTCAAATAAAGTGCAATACATTGAAATAATTACACCCCCCAACATATACAATACAGTAATGGGCAAAATAACTATTATCCAGATATGGATAATAGCTCATTTGCCCATTATAAAATAAAACATTAGCCAGCCAGCATAAATAAAGTAAATACAACTGTCTACTTACCCCTGCCATCATGAAGGGCATCCTCATCAGCATACTCCAGGTCCATGTCCTCCGTTGCCAGTAAGAATCCAATACAAAATACAATCTAATGGCCCCTAACCCCTTAATCACCTTAGCGGTTAATAACTGCTATAGTAATTAAGGGGTTAACCCAACCTACCCACTACCCACCTGAGAGGCCTAACCACCCACCCCATGACTACTATACCCACTCTCTACCCATTGATTGGCATAGTGGTACATAATACCCATATAATATGGGCACGATAAGCCACTGTAGTAGTCAATGGTCACTTTAATAGAAAAGCATTAAGTCCAAAAATACACAATAATAAAAGATATACACCAGTACCTAAACACTTCAAAAAATAAAAGCACTAGCCAACCAATTAAATAAATAAAAGAATTTGCAAGGGTGCACGTTTGCAGGTGTATGAGTATTCAAGTATGAAAGGGATTAGATGCCACTGTGATAACATATTACATTGCAGCGAACTAAAAGATATGCTAGTAGTTTGAAAGTTGCCTCATTTAGAATTTAAAAATATATATATTTTGGATGCGTTTAATCAGTTTTAGTAAAATAAATATAATGACAAAACATAAGGCGATAAACAACAAAAATCCATAAGCAAGTGCATGGTCACACATTGAAAGCACTGACAACTATTTTACCTGCTGCTTTTGAATCTTTCAGGCTGTTTGTTCCTACTGTTTTAAGATGATATATTTTAATAACTCAATGCTGAAAAATAAAGCTCAGTGGGAACAAATTTAAATTTTCTGATTAAGTGGTCAGAAATTATGCCTTCAAAACATTGATCGTTCTTTACCCTGCAAGAAACCTTGTCAAAGTATATTATAGTAGCTCAGTAAAAAGGTTGCATTTAGTGGGATGTTAATTCCACACACATTTGGAACCAAATTAACACATATCGCCTAAAGATACAGATGCAGCGGCCATTATCCGACCGTTTCTCAATTTTATTTCGAGATCTCCCCGAGATCCTGTCTAGATTTGCTGCAACAGACTAATGGGCCATTGGATTAACACAGCAGGGGTCCTACTGGGGTCTACCTGTCTGTAAGAGACAAGCAGTAAGAGGCTGAATCAGTCACTTTACTTGCATGCTTCTAGCAGGGGGTTTTATTTAATTTTTATACTACAGTAGGGGGTTTTCGGAGCTGAACCGCATTGATTTCAGGTCTGGGGTCCCCCTACTTCCCGAGTTACTTGCCCCCTTTATGGGGTGTCGGTATCCCCGCCATGTTAAAATCCTGTGTGAGATACCGGCACCCCATAACGGTGCCTGTATCTCGGTAAGTAGGTTTCCCCGGGGCTGAAATCAACTTTGTTCAGTTCAGAAGACCCCCTGCTCCCGCACACTAGTATCAAACACCCCCACCAACCCAAAAGAAAATCATTACCATAGCGGATAGCTGCTAAGGTAATGAAACTGCTAACATTTTATTTTTATTCATAGTGTGCGTGCGCTGGGGATCTCCTGAGCTAAATAAAGTTTATTTCAGCCTCGGGGACCCTCTGCTTCCTGAGATACAGATACACGGTATGTGGTGCCGGTATCCCTGCAATGTTAAAGGCCTCCGGTCACGTGACGCAAAGGATTTTATCATTGCGGGGATTCCGGCACCCCATACCGTGGCCTGTATGGCCAATGCGGTTCAGCTGAGGTGACCTCCTGTTCACACACACTATGAATAAAAATAAAATGTAAGCAGCTTCATAACCTTAGCGGCTAACCGCTAAGGCAATGAAGGGGTTAAAGCAGACTACTAGGTTTATTGAGGGCAGAGGGGGTGAGTGAATGGGGTTATAGCCCCAGGATGGGTGGTTAGGCCTCTCGGATGGGCATTGGGAGGGATTAACCCCTTCATTACTTTAGAGGTAGTAATCGCTATGGTAATGAAAGATTAACCCCTCCCACTACCCATCGAGGCCTGACCACCCACCCTGTGGCAACTACCCCCTTCACTCAATCCCTCTAACCACAATAAACATTAAAATACTTACTACATACCGTACCAATACACAAAACGCCCCTGTACCCACAATGGCCCCACAGGATTTTAACATGGCGGTGATAGCGGCACCCCACCTGCCTTCTGTCCATCCCTGCTTGTGCCCCCTCCATGGCAACGTGACGTCACGTGATCCCCTCTGTGTCATTTGGTGTTACATTGCCATGGCGACAGGTCGCTGAAGACACTGTAAGGGAAGTTGCAGAGGCTTCAAGCGATCCCCCGAACATTTAAATTAAATGCCTTGGGGAGAGCGCAGGGCCTCTGTAACCACTGCGGCCCCTTAGCTTGCGCACCCTATCCCTAGAGCAATGTTTCCCATCAAGCAACTTAGGACACACTTGAAAACAAGAGGTAACTTTCAATGTATTAATTAAGTAATAATCCCCTCAGAACAGGGCATTATTGGCCAGTAATGCCCTGTTCTTCAGGGATTATTACTTAATTAATACATTGAGAGCATTATAGGCTAAATATAGGCTTTTTTCATAAATAATAGACACTTTTGAATAGTTATACAGATTTTTTTATTAAAATAAAATGGTAAATACATTAAAGCACCTCCTATATACATTCACAATGCAGCTATCAAAATCCATACACTGGCGCCCCCTTTGTGTGTACACACACACATAAACAGCTACACACACAAACACACACACAAACTGCTGCTACACACAAACTAGCTAGATCCAAACGGTGCTGCTGCTGCACACACATACATACAACACAACAGCACCACACACACAAGCTGCTTCTACACACACACACACACAAACTCTGCAGCTACACACACACACACACACACACACACACACACACACACACACACACAAACTCTGAAGTTACACACACACACACACACACACACTGCAGCTACACACACAAACTCTGCAGCAGACACACACAAACTCTGCAGCAGACACACACACAAGCTCTGCTGCAGCAGCAGACACAGACAACACACAAAACCTATATAGACAGAAACTGCAGCTACAAACAAACTCTGCAGACCGACACTTACTTTGCAGCTACAAACACACTATCTCCCTCCTCTCACTGTGTCTGGTGTGCATGCAGGGAGGGGAAGAAGTCACTGCCTGGCTGCTGCCTCCTGACAAATCCCCTGCCCTGTCTGAGAGCTGTTCCTGCCTCCTGACCAATCCCCTGCCCTGTCTCAGAGCTGTTCTGACAAAAGGAAAAGCTGATTGGGTAGAAATAAACCCTTTGCAAGCTGCCAAAAGTTCCGGGCATTACTGAATGAATAATGCCCGGAATTTTAACCAATCAGAGAACAGGAATTTCAATAATGCCGGAATTGTACAGCTTTAGCCTAAAATTAAGTAATGATCCCCAAAGAACAGGGCATTAATGCCCTGGCTGGAAGAGTTGAAGGGCCGAGGCGAAACTGAGGGACTTTAACCCAGGGAGGGCATTATTGGCTATTACTATTATAGGCTAAATGTAGGCTATTTTCATAAAGAATAGACACTTTTGAATAGTTACAGTATAGCACCTCTATATACACTAACACTGAAGCTATCTATATCCACACACTGCCATCCCCTCTGTTTATACACACACACACACACACACACACACACACACACACACACACACACACACAACACACTGCAGCTCTACACACACAACACATACATTGCTGCTACACACAAACTGTAGCTGCATCTAAACTCTGCTGCTGCTGCTCCTACACACACAACACAACAGCACCACACACACTGCAGCTCTACACACACACACACACACACACACACACACACACACACACACACACACACACACACACACACACACACACACATGCTGCAGCTACACAAACACACACTCTGCAGCCACACACACACACAAACTCTGCAGCAGACAAACACAGTCAAACTCTGCAGACACACACACTCTGCAGTAGAAACACACACAAACTATGCAGCAGACACTCACTCAGACACACAAACACACAGACTGCAGCACACACACACTAGATAGACAGAAACTGCAGCTTCAAAGAAACTCTGCAGACAGACATTTACTTTGCCGCTACAAACACACTCTTCCTCCCCTCCTCAATCAACTGTGTTCGTGGAGCTGTGTTCACAGAGGGAGTGAGGGAGGGGGAGGAGTCACTGCCTGGCTGTTGCTTCCTGACCAATCCCCTGTCCTGTCTGAGAGCTGTTTCTGACTCCTGACAACCCCCTGCTCTATCTCAGAGCTGTTTGGACAAAAGGAAAAGCTGATTGCCTAGAAATAAACACTTTGCAAGCTGCCAAAAATTACGGCCATTACTGAATGAATAATGCCCAGAATTTTAACCAATCAGAGAGCATGGATTTCAATAATGCCTGGAATTTTACAGCTGTAGTCTATAATTCCTAGTAAAACATTGTATAAGTAAATCAATATTTACCACTTTTACAAGCTGGAGTTGAACTAGATTTTAAAATAAAGAAATGTATTGACAGCATTTTGTTTTTTTGGCAGACAAGCATTGTAAGCTGCTATAACAATTATTAGAAGAGCATCAATATGGGAATGTTCATGTACAACTATTGTGTATATAAACGGAGAAGTTACTAATAGTCCTTTATTCATTCTTGTTTATTAAAATAATATAGTTTAATATGCCCATTGGCATGATGCTAACTTCTTTTGTTTTTATATCCTCAAATTTCTTTCCAGGAGACACAGATGCAACAGAAGAACAGAAAAGCATATTTTTCTATACCTGCAAAAAAGAATGTTGACATGTAAAACGTCTGTAACAGTAATTGCATGCCACCAGTAACAACCTGTTGCCAACTCCAAGTTATTACGCATCCTTTGTGCAACTTGAAGCCGCTGTGGATAGATGGATGGAGACAGGTTTGTGCAACTTTTGAGGCACCATCTGTTTAGAAAATAATCAAACTGCACTTTGAACTGTGCTGCACTGTTATGATAATAAGCCTCTTCACAGCAGAAAACGTACTGTAACAAGAACATCATTAGTTTTAGGGGAGAAAGTCTCTAATGTATTACAGGGCATCAACAGCATTGCTCATGCAAAGAATGTACAGCTACAACTGTCA
>NW_027456462.1:0-18945 GCF_040206685.1 Ascaphus truei
AGTTTGAACAGCAGCAGCAGCTGCAGTACCCTTGATATCTATGGATGGGACAGATACCCCCTGCAGACGCACGCACGCACACACACACACACAGGGAGGGGTCTGTAGTGTGACAGAGCACACCAGCTTCGCCACCAGGCACTCCTTCTTGAATTAAAATAAAACTATCTCCTTACCTCTTTCTGGATGCCCCCTCTTTACCAACAAGAGGGACAGGACCAGCTCTCCTCAGCTTCCATTTTCCTCTTCCTTTCCTCTCTCCCTTGAAAACTTTCTGCACCTGAGACAGTGGGAGGGAGGGAGATAGAGCATGAAACAGCACCCCAAATCCTGTCCCATTACAAGCAGCACAGGCTTCTGTCCCTCTACTCCTCTGCCTCCAGTCATTTGCATGGGAGGGAGGAGCTGCTTGCTCTCTCTCTCCCTCTTTCTCCCTCTCTCTCCTCTACCTCTCTCCCTCCCTCTCTCTTTTAGAAGCTTTACACCTGCCATCCTGCCTACAGTATGTGATGATATCACAATGTCTCTCTTACATCACAGACAGGCTGACATCATCACACAGGCTGGCGGCCAGCAAGAGACAGAAATGCAGATAGAGACACACTGACAAATACATACACTGTAGGCACAGGCACCATGCGGCTTCTGCACCATAAAAGTTCATTTGAATCAAAAATAATGTCATCTTTTAAGTGAGGCGCTATTGAAATCTTGGGGGTCTAAGTGTCAAGACAATCTTGACATAAAACGGAGGCATCATTTTCAATCATTCAATAATGATGTGGTTTTGGATGACAATATTCTATGAGATATCATGGGAAAATAATAGGAGACATAATGGAAATACAGTATCGTCCAATTTGTGACCATAATGGGAATATACATAGCGCTTCCTTCACAGGAAATAATACATGTGACATAACGGGAATGTAGTAAGTATGTGGGTTTGGCTGGGATTATCCTACATCCTGCAGGGATATAATAACTGGGAAAACGCTATATTTGATACCGCCACGTTGTGGGATGAGCGAGTAAACATTGCATGTCATTTCCCAGAATCCCTTGCTGCAGTGGGAGCACTGTATGCTACTGTACTGTAGGTGATAATGGTTGAAATATATATATATATATATATATATAGATATATAGATATATATCTATATATATATATATATATATATATACTAGCTGAGAGACCCGGCGTTGCCCGGGATGTAATGTTCCCGTTCCTCTCTCTCCTCCCCCCTCTCTCTGTTTGTCCCCCATTCACATCAATCCAGTCCCCCCCCTCCCTCCCTCCTTTACAGCTTCATGTAGCGTGTGTGCGTCAGTCACTGTGTGTTTGCTCGCGCGTCAGTGAGTCTGAGGCAGAAACACAAACACACACAGACTGACTGATGCACACACAGTCAGTGTGTGCCTCAGTCAGTGTGTGCGTGCGTCAGTCAGGCTTTGTGTGCGCGTCAGTCAGTGTGTGCGTGCGTGCGGCAGTCAGTCAGTGTGTGCGCGCGGGGCGTCAAAGGCAGGGGGGGGCGTCAAAGGCAGGGGGGGGCGTCAAAGGGAGGGGGGGGCGTCAAAGGGAGGGGGGGGCGTCAAAGGGAGGGGGGGGGCGTCAAAGGGAGGGGGGGGGCCTCAAAGGGAGGGGGGGGGGCGTCAAAGGGAGGGGGGGGGCGTCAAAGGGAGGGGGGGGGCGTCAAAGGGAGGGGGGGGGCGTCAAAGGGAGGGGGGGGCGTCAAAGGGAGGGGGGGGGCGTCAAAGGGAGGGGGGGGGCGTCAAAGGGAGGGGGGGGGCGTCAAAGGGAGGGGGGGGGGCGTCAAAGGGAGGGGGGGGGCCGTCAAAGGGAGGGGGGGGGGCGTCAAAGGGAGGGGGGGGGGCGCCTTAAAGGCATGGATTCCTCCCCCTGCATTTCCTGCAGTGGACAGGAGGGGGGGGGCAGTGGACAGGAGGGGGGGGCAGTGGACAGGAGGGGGGGGCAGTGGACAGGAGGGAGGGGGCAGTGGACAGGAGGGGGGGGGGCAGTGGACAGGAGGGGGGGGGCAGTGGACAGGAGGGGGGGGGGCAGTGGACAGGAGGGGGGGGCAGTGGAAAGGAGGGGGGGGCAGTGGACAGGAGGGGGGGGGGGCAGTGGACAGGAGGGGGGGGCAGTGGACAGGAGGGGGGGGGCAGTGGACAGGAGGGGGGGGGCAGTGGACAGGAGGGAGGGGGCAGTGGACAGGAGGGGGGGCAGTGGACAGGAGGGGGGGGCAGTGGACAGGAGGGGGGGGCAGTGGACAGGAGGGGGGGCAGTGGACAGGAGGGGGGGGGCAGTGGACAGGAGGGGGGGGGCAGTGGACAGGAGGGGGGGGCAGTGGACAGGAGGGGGGGGGGCAGTGGACAGGAGGGGGGGGCAGTGGACAGGAGGGGGGACAGGAGGGGGGGGCAGTGGACAGGAGGGGGGGGCAGTGGACAGGAGGGGGGGCAGTGGATAGGAGGGGGGGGCAGTGGACAGTGACACACACACACACACACACACACACACACACACACACACACACACACACACACACACACACCTCAGTTGATGCGCCCTTTCTCAGTTCCGTTTGGCGCCGGAGGTGGGGAGCGACACCTACCTGTACTTCCGGGCGCCGCCACCGTCTGACTCGGCGCCGCGAGGGAGGAAGGGGGTCCGCCATCTTACGCGCCGCGTGGCAGCTGCGGGAAGCGAGGTGATTTGGAGCGGGGAGGGGGAGAGGTGATTTGGAGCGGGGAGAGGTGATTTGGAGCGGGGAGAGGTGATTTGGAGCGGGGAGAGGTGATTTGGAGCGGTGAGGGGGGAGAGGTGATGCCGCTGGGGAGGGGGAAGAGGTGATGCCGCTGGGGAGGGGGAAGAGGTGATGCCGCTGGGGAGGGGGAAGAGGTGATGCCGCTGGGGAGGGGGAAGAGGTGATGCCGCTGGGGAGGGGGAAGAGGTGATGCCGCTGGGGAGGGGGAAGAGGTGATGCCGCTGGGGAGGGGG
Organism: Ascaphus truei; assembly: GCF_040206685.1. Lineage (NCBI taxonomy): Eukaryota > Metazoa > Chordata > Amphibia > Anura > Ascaphidae > Ascaphus > Ascaphus truei. The sequence continues at coordinate 2,999 of NW_027456462.1, forward strand.
AAGAGGTGATTTGGAGAGGGGAGAGAGGTGTGTGTGTGTGTGTGTGTGTGTTTTATTTATTTTTTTGGACCTTTGGCCCGTCACTCCGCCTCAGGCCAATGAGAGGTGTGGGGGGCGGGCCAAGGGGGTGGTGTGAGTGTGTGAGGCCAATGAGAGGTGTGCGGGGGCGGGCGGGCCAAGGGACCAATGAGATTGCCGCTAGGGACACCGGACATCCAGCAGGCAGGCATGCATGCAGGCAGGCAGGCAGGCAAACATACAGTGCTTTCACTAATATAGTATAAGATATATATATATATATATATATACATACACATCAACCAGTACAATAATTTAAAAGGGGGGAATTAAAATGGTTGAAGTGGATAATGACAAGTATATACCGATCCAAAAAAACAACTCCTGAGCATGTATGTACTGCTTACATGGATGTACTATTAGCATGTACAGTGTTGTTTGTTACTGCAGTTACCAATTTATTTCCATTTTAAATATTTAATTTCTCTGAAATGGTGCAAGCAAATTGTATGAAAAGTTGCAAACGAATACATGAATGTTTTGTATCCAGAGTCAGGGGGATGAGATGAGATGGGGTCATGTTCATACAGTATTTGAACTGTACATTACTAAAAGAAGGCTTTTTTTCTATGCAGATACAGTATAGTGTTTCAAACACATGCTATACACACGTACACACACATACACATACACACACACACACACACACACACACACACGAGGTAATGTAAAGATGTGGGTGAACAGAGCGAAAAAGATTGTACTAGAAACGCTTATTAACATCAAAGGAATGGGCCTAAAGCAAAAGTTTGAACAGCAGCAGCAGCTGCAGTACCCCTGATATCTATGGATGGGACAGATACCCCCTGCAGACGCACGCACGCACGCACACACACACACACAGGGACGGGTCTGTAGTGTGACAGAGCACACCAGCTTCGCCACCAGGCACTCCTTCTTGAATTAAAATAAAACTATCTCCTTACCTCTTTCTGGATGCCCCCTCTTTACCAACAAGAGGGACAGGACCAGCTCTCCTCAGCTTCCATTTTCCTCTTCCTTTCCTCTCTCCCTTGAAAACTTTCTGCACCTGAGACAGTGGGAGGGAGGGAGATAGAGCATGAAACAGCACCCCAAATCCTGTCCCATTACAAGCAGCACAGGCTTCTGTCCCTCTACTCCTCTGCCTCCAGTCATTTGCATGGGAGGGAGGAGCTGCTTGCTCTCTCTCTCCCTCTTTCTCCCTCTCTCTCCTCTACCTCTCTCCCTCCCTCTCTCTTTTAGAAGCTTTACACCTGCCATCCTGCCTACAGTATGTGATGATATCACAATGTCTCTCTTACATCACAGACAGGCTGACATCATCACACAGGCTGGCGGCCAGCAAGAGACAGAAATACAGATAGAGACACACTGACAAATACATACACTGTAGGCACAGGCACCATGCGGCTTCTGCACCATAAAAGTTCATTTGAATCAAAAATAATGTCATCTTTTAAGTGAGGCGCTATTGAAATCTTGGGGGTCTAAGTGTCAAGACAATCTTGACATAAAACGGAGGCATCATTTTCAATCATTCAATAATGATGTGCTTTTGGATGACAGTATTCTATGAGATATCATGGGAAAATAATAGGAGACATAATGGAAATACAGTATCGTCCAATTTGTGACCATAATGGGAATATACATAGCGCTTCCTTCACAGGAAATAATACATGTGACATAACGGGAATGTAGTAAGTATGTGGGTTTGGCTGGGATTATCCTACATCCTGCAGGGATATAATAACTGGGAAAACGCTATATTTGATACCGCCACGTTGTGGGATGAGCGAGTAAACATTGCATGTCATTTCCCAGAATCCCTTGCTGCAGTGGGAGCACTGTATGCTACTGTACTGTAGGTGATAATGGTTGAAATATATATATATATATATATATATAGATATATAGATATATATCTATATATATATATATATATATATATATATATATATATATATATACATACACATCAACCAGTACAATAATTTAAAAGGGGGGAATTAAAATGGTTGAAGTGGATAATGACAAGTATATACCGATCCAAAAAAACAACTCCTGAGCATGTATGTACTGCTTACATGGATGTACTATTAGCATGTACAGTGTTGTTTGTTACTGCAGTTACCAATTTATTTCCATTTTAAATATTTAATTTCTCTGAAATGGTGCAAGCAAATTGTATGAAAAGTTGCAAACGAATACATGAATGTTTTGTATCCAGAGTCAGGGGGATGAGATGAGATGGGGTCATGTTCATACAGTATTTGAACTGTACATTACTAAAAGAAGGCTTTTTTTCTATGCAGATACAGTATAGTGTTTCAAACACATGCTATACACACGTACACACACATACACATACACACACACACACACACACACACACACGAGGTAATGTAAAGATGTGGGTGAACAGAGCGAAAAAGATTGTACTAGAAACGCTTATTAACATCAAAGGAATGGGCCTAAAGCAAAAGTTTGAACAGCAGCAGCAGCTGCAGTACCCCTGATATCTATGGATGGGACAGATACCCCCTGCAGACGCACGCACGCACGCACGCACGCACGCACACACACAGGGAGGGGTCTGTAGTGTGACAGAGCACACCAGCTTCGCCACCAGGCACTCCTTCTTGAATTAAAATAAAACTATCTCCTTACCTCTTTCTGGATGCCCCCTCTTTACCAACAAGAGGGACAGGACCAGCTCTCCTCAGCTTCCATTTTCCTCTTCCTTTCCTCTCTCCCTTGAAAACTTTCTGCACCTGAGACAGTGGGAGGGAGGGAGATAGAGCATGAAACAGCACCCCAAATCCTGTCCCATTACAAGCAGCACAGGCTTCTGTCCCTCTACTCCTCTGCCTCCAGTCATTTGCATGGGAGGGAGGAGCTGCTTGCTCTCTCTCTCCCTCTTTCTCCCTCTCTCTCCTCTACCTCTCTCCCTCCCTCTCTCTTTTAGAAGCTTTACACCTGCCATCCTGCCTACAGTATGTGATGATATCACAATGTCTCTCTTACATCACAGACAGGCTGACATCATCACACAGGCTGGCGGCCAGCAAGAGACAGAAATGCAGATAGAGACACACTGACAAATACATACACTGTAGGCACAGGCACCATGCGGCTTCTGCACCATAAAAGTTCATTTGAATCAAAAATAATGTCATCTTTTAAGTGAGGCGCTATTGAAATCTTGGGGGTCTAAGTGTCAAGACAATCTTGACATAAAACGGAGGCATCATTTTCAATCATTCAATAATGATGTGGTTTTGGATGACAGTATTCTATGAGATATCATGGGAAAATAATAGGAGACATAATGGAAATACAGTATCGTCCAATTTGTGACCATAATGGGAATATACATAGCGCTTCCTTCACAGGAAATAATACATGTGACATAACGGGAATGTAGTAAGTATGTGGGTTTGGCTGGGATTATCCTACATCCTGCAGGGATATAATAACTGGGAAAACGCTATATTTGATACCGCCACGTTGTGGGATGAGCGAGTAAACATTGCATGTCATTTCCCAGAATCCCTTGCTGCAGTGGGAGCACTGTATGCTACTGTACTGTAGGTGATAATGGTTGAAATATATATATATATATATATATATAGATATATAGATATATATCTATATATATATATATATATATATATATATATATATATACATACACATCAACCAGTACAATAATTTAAAAGGGGGGAATTAAAATGGTTGAAGTGGATAATGACAAGTATATACCGATCCAAAAAAACAACTCCTGAGCATGTATGTACTGCTTACATGGATGTACTATTAGCATGTACAGTGTTGTTTGTTACTGCAGTTACCAATTTATTTCCATTTTAAATATTTAATTTCTCTGAAATGGTGCAAGCAAATTGTATGAAAAGTTGCAAACGAATACATGAATGTTTTGTATCCAGAGTCAGGGGGATGAGATGAGATGGGGTCATGTTCATACAGTATTTGAACTGTACATTACTAAAAGAAGGCTTTTTTTCTATGCAGATACAGTATAGTGTTTCAAACACATGCTATACACACGTACACACACATACACATACACACACACACACACACACACACACACGAGGTAATGTAAAGATGTGGGTGAACAGAGCGAAAAAGATTGTACTAGAAACGCTTATTAACATCAAAGGAATGGGCCTAAAGCAAAAGTTTGAACAGCAGCAGCAGCTGCAGTACCCCTGATATCTATGGATGGGACAGATACCCCCTGCAGACGCACGCACGCACGCACGCACGCACACACACAGGGAGGGGTCTGTAGTGTGACAGAGCACACCAGCTTCGCCACCAGGCACTCCTTCTTGAATTAAAATAAAACTATCTCCTTACCTCTTTCTGGATGCCCCCTCTTTACCAACAAGAGGGACAGGACCAGCTCTCCTCAGCTTCCATTTTCCTCTTCCTTTCCTCTCTCCCTTGAAAACTTTCTGCACCTGAGACAGTGGGAGGGAGGGAGATAGAGCATGAAACAGCACCCCAAATCCTGTCCCATTACAAGCAGCACAGGCTTCTGTCCCTCTACTCCTCTGCCTCCAGTCATTTGCATGGGAGGGAGGAGCTGCTTGCTCTCTCTCTCCCTCTTTCTCCCTCTCTCTCCTCTACCTCTCTCCCTCCCTCTCTCTTTTAGAAGCTTTACACCTGCCATCCTGCCTACAGTATGTGATGATATCACAATGTCTCTCTTACATCACAGACAGGCTGACATCATCACACAGGCTGGCGGCCAGCAAGAGACAGAAATGCAGATAGAGACACACTGACAAATACATACACTGTAGGCACAGGCACCATGCGGCTTCTGCACCATAAAAGTTCATTTGAATCAAAAATAATGTCATCTTTTAAGTGAGGCGCTATTGAAATCTTGGGGGTCTAAGTGTCAAGACAATCTTGACATAAAACGGAGGCATCATTTTCAATCATTCAATAATGATGTGCTTTTGGATGACAGTATTCTATGAGATATCATGGGAAAATAATAGGAGACATAATGGAAATACAGTATCGTCCAATTTGTGACCATAATGGGAATATACATAGCGCTTCCTTCACAGGAAATAATACATGTGACATAACGGGAATGTAGTAAGTATGTGGGTTTGGCTGGGATTATCCTACATCCTGCAGGGATATAATAACTGGGAAAACGCTATATTTGATACCGCCACGTTGTGGGATGAGCGAGTAAACATTGCATGTCATTTCCCAGAATCCCTTGCTGCAGTGGGAGCACTGTATGCTACTGTACTGTAGGTGATAATGGTTGAAATATATATATATATATATATATATAGATATATAGATATATAGATATATATCTATATATATATATATATATATATATATATATATATATATATATATACATACACATCAACCAGTACAATAATTTAAAAGGGGGGAATTAAAATGGTTGAAGTGGATAATGACAAGTATATACCGATCCAAAAAAACAACTCCTGAGCATGTATGTACTGCTTACATGGATGTACTATTAGCATGTACAGTGTTGTTTGTTACTGCAGTTACCAATTTATTTCCATTTTAAATATTTAATTTCTCTGAAATGGTGCAAGCAAATTGTATGAAAAGTTGCAAACGAATACATGAATGTTTTGTATCCAGAGTCAGGGGGATGAGATGAGATGGGGTCATGTTCATACAGTATTTGAACTGTACATTACTAAAAGAAGGCTTTTTTTCTATGCAGATACAGTATAGTGTTTCAAACACATGCTATACACACGTACACACACATACACATACACACACACACACACACACACACACGAGGTAATGTAAAGATGTGGGTGAACAGAGCGAAAAAGATTGTACTAGAAACGCTTATTAACATCAAAGGAATGGGCCTAAAGCAAAAGTTTGAACAGCAGCAGCAGCTGCAGTACCCCTGATATCTATGGATGGGACAGATACCCCCTGCAGACGCACGCACGCACGCACACACACACACAGGGAGGGGTCTGTAGTGTGACAGAGCACACCAGCTTCGCCACCAGGCACTCCTTCTTGAATTAAAATAAAACTATCTCCTTACCTCTTTCTGGATGCCCCCTCTTTACCAACAAGAGGGACAGGACCAGCTCTCCTCAGCTTCCATTTTCCTCTTCCTTTCCTCTCTCCCTTGAAAACTTTCTGCACCTGAGACAGTGGGAGGGAGGGAGATAGAGCATGAAACAGCACCCCAAATCCTGTCCCATTACAAGCAGCACAGGCTTCTGTCCCTCTACTCCTCTGCCTCCAGTCATTTGCATGGGAGGGAGGAGCTGCTTGCTCTCTCTCTCCCTCTTTCTCCCTCTCTCTCCTCTACCTCTCTCCCTCCCTCTCTCTTTTAGAAGCTTTACACCTGCCATCCTGCCTACAGTATGTGATGATATCACAATGTCTCTCTTACATCACAGACAGGCTGACATCATCACACAGGCTGGCGGCCAGCAAGAGACAGAAATGCAGATAGAGACACACTGACAAATACATACACTGTAGGCACAGGCACCATGCGGCTTCTGCACCATAAAAGTTCATTTGAATCAAAAATAATGTCATCTTTTAAGTGAGGCGCTATTGAAATCTTGGGGGTCTAAGTGTCAAGACAATCTTGACATAAAACGGAGGCATCATTTTCAATCATTCAATAATGATGTGGTTTTGGATGACAGTATTCTATGAGATATCATGGGAAAATAATAGGAGACATAATGGAAATACAGTATCGTCCAATTTGTGACCATAATGGGAATATACATAGCGCTTCCTTCACAGGAAATAATACATGTGACATAACGGGAATGTAGTAAGTATGTGGGTTTGGCTGGGATTATCCTACATCCTGCAGGGATATAATAACTGGGAAAACGCTATATTTGATACCGCCACGTTGTGGGATGAGCGAGTAAACATTGCATGTCATTTCCCAGAATCCCTTGCTGCAGTGGGAGCACTGTATGCTACTGTACTGTAGGTGATAATGGTTGAAATATATATATATATATATATATATAGATATATAGATATATAGATATTTATCTATATATATATATATATATATATATATATATATATATATATATATATATATATATATATATATACATACACATCAACCAGTACAATAATTTAAAAGGGGGGAATTAAAATGGTTGAAGTGGATAATGACAAGTATATACCGATCCAAAAAAACAACTCCTGAGCATGTATGTACTGCTTACATGGATGTACTATTAGCATGTACAGTGTTGTTTGTTACTGCAGTTACCAATTTATTTCCATTTTAAATATTTAATTTCTCTGAAATGGTGCAAGCAAATTGTATGAAAAGTTGCAAACGAATACATGAATGTTTTGTATCCAGAGTCAGGGGGATGAGATGAGATGGGGTCATGTTCATACAGTATTTGAACTGTACATTACTAAAAGAAGGCTTTTTTTCTATGCAGATACAGTATAGTGTTTCAAACACATGCTATACACACGTACACACACATACACATACACACACACACACACACACACACACGAGGTAATGTAAAGATGTGGGTGAACAGAGCGAAAAAGATTGTACTAGAAACGCTTATTAACATCAAAGGAATGGGCCTAAAGCAAAAGTTTGAACAGCAGCAGCAGCTGCAGTACCCCTGATATCTATGGATGGGACAGATACCCCCTGCAGACGCACGCACGCACGCACACACACACACAGGGAGGGGTCTGTAGTGTGACAGAGCACACCAGCTTCGCCACCAGGCACTCCTTCTTGAATTAAAATAAAACTATCTCCTTACCTCTTTCTGGATGCCCCCTCTTTACCAACAAGAGGGACAGGACCAGCTCTCCTCAGCTTCCATTTTCCTCTTCCTTTCCTCTCTCCCTTGAAAACTTTCTGCACCTGAGACAGTGGGAGGGAGGGAGATAGAGCATGAAACAGCACCCCAAATCCTGTCCCATTACAAGCAGCACAGGCTTCTGTCCCTCTACTCCTCTGCCTCCAGTCATTTGCATGGGAGGGAGGAGCTGCTTGCTCTCTCTCTCCCTCTTTCTCCCTCTCTCTCCTCTACCTCTCTCCCTCCCTCTCTCTTTTAGAAGCTTTACACCTGCCATCCTGCCTACAGTATGTGATGATATCACAATGTCTCTCTTACATCACAGACAGGCTGACATCATCACACAGGCTGGCGGCCAGCAAGAGACAGAAATGCAGATAGAGACACACTGACAAATACATACACTGTAGGCACAGGCACCATGCGGCTTCTGCACCATAAAAGTTCATTTGAATCAAAAATAATGTCATCTTTTAAGTGAGGCGCTATTGAAATCTTGGGGGTCTAAGTGTCAAGACAATCTTGACATAAAACGGAGGCATCATTTTCAATCATTCAATAATGATGTGGTTTTGGATGACAGTATTCTATGAGATATCATGGGAAAATAATAGGAGACATAATGGAAATACAGTATCGTCCAATTTGTGACCATAATGGGAATATACATAGCGCTTCCTTCACAGGAAATAATACATGTGACATAACGGGAATGTAGTAAGTATGTGGGTTTGGCTGGGATTATCCTACATCCTGCAGGGATATAATAACTGGGAAAACGCTATATTTGATACCGCCACGTTGTGGGATGAGCGAGTAAACATTGCATGTCATTTCCCAGAATCCCTTGCTGCAGTGGGAGCACTGTATGCTACTGTACTGTAGGTGATAATGGTTGAAATATATATATATATATATATATATATATATATATAGATATATAGATATATATCTATATATATATATATATATATATATATATATATATATATATACATACACATCAACCAGTACAATAATTTAAAAGGGGGGAATTAAAATGGTTGAAGTGGATAATGACAAGTATATACCGATCCAAAAAAACAACTCCTGAGCATGTATGTACTGCTTACATGGATGTACTATTAGCATGTACAGTGTTGTTTGTTACTGCAGTTACCAATTTATTTCCATTTTAAATATTTAATTTCTCTGAAATGGTGCAAGCAAATTGTATGAAAAGTTGCAAACGAATACATGAATGTTTTGTATCCAGAGTCAGGGGGATGAGATGAGATGGGGTCATGTTCATACAGTATTTGAACTGTACATTACTAAAAGAAGGCTTTTTTTCTATGCAGATACAGTATAGTGTTTCAAACACATGCTATACACACGTACACACACATACACATACACACACACACACACACACACACACGAGGTAATGTAAAGATGTGGGTGAACAGAGCGAAAAAGATTGTACTAGAAACGCTTATTAACATCAAAGGAATGGGCCTAAAGCAAAAGTTTGAACAGCAGCAGCAGCTGCAGTACCCTTGATATCTATGGATGGGACAGATACCCCCTGCAGACGCACGCACGCACACACACACACACAGGGAGGGGTCTGTAGTGTGACAGAGCACACCAGCTTCGCCACCAGGCACTCCTTCTTGAATTAAAATAAAACTATCTCCTTACCTCTTTCTGGATGCCCCCTCTTTACCAACAAGAGGGACAGGACCAGCTCTCCTCAGCTTCCATTTTCCTCTTCCTTTCCTCTCTCCCTTGAAAACTTTCTGCACCTGAGACAGTGGGAGGGAGGGAGATAGAGCATGAAACAGCACCCCAAATCCTGTCCCATTACAAGCAGCACAGGCTTCTGTCCCTCTACTCCTCTGCCTCCAGTCATTTGCATGGGAGGGAGGAGCTGCTTGCTCTCTCTCTCCCTCTTTCTCCCTCTCTCTCCTCTACCTCTCTCCCTCCCTCTCTCTTTTAGAAGCTTTACACCTGCCATCCTGCCTACAGTATGTGATGATATCACAATGTCTCTCTTACATCACAGACAGGCTGACATCATCACACAGGCTGGCGGCCAGCAAGAGACAGAAATGCAGATAGAGACACACTGACAAATACATACACTGTAGGCACAGGCACCATGCGGCTTCTGCACCATAAAAGTTCATTTGAATCAAAAATAATGTCATCTTTTAAGTGAGGCGCTATTGAAATCTTGGGGGTCTAAGTGTCAAGACAATCTTGACATAAAACGGAGGCATCATTTTCAATCATTCAATAATGATGTGGTTTTGGATGACAGTATTCTATGAGATATCATGGGAAAATAATAGGAGACATAATGGAAATACAGTATCGTCCAATTTGTGACCATAATGGGAATATACATAGCGCTTCCTTCACAGGAAATAATACATGTGACATAACGGGAATGTAGTAAGTATGTGGGTTTGGCTGGGATTATCCTACATCCTGCAGGGATATAATAACTGGGAAAACGCTATATTTGATACCGCCACGTTGTGGGATGAGCGAGTAAACATTGCATGTCATTTCCCAGAATCCCTTGCTGCAGTGGGAGCACTGTATGCTACTGTACTGTAGGTGATAATGGTTGAAATATATATATATATATATATATATATATATATATAGATAGATATATCTATATATATATATATATATATATATATATATATATATATATATATATATATATACATACACATCAACCAGTACAATAATTTAAAAGGGGGGAATTAAAATGGTTGAAGTGGATAATGACAAGTATATACCGATCCAAAAAAACAACTCCTGAGCATGTATGTACTGCTTACATGGATGTACTATTAGCATGTACAGTGTTGTTTGTTACTGCAGTTACCAATTTATTTCCATTTTAAATATTTAATTTCTCTGAAATGGTGAAATGGTGCAAGCAAATTGTATGAAAAGTTGCAAACGAATACATGAATGTTTTGTATCCAGAGTCAGGGGGATGAGATGAGATGGGGTCATGTTCATACAGTATTTGAACTGTACATTACTAAAAGAAGGCTTTTTTTCTATGCAGATACAGTATAGTGTTTCAAACACATGCTATACACACGTACACACACATACACATACACACACACACACACACACACACACGAGGTAATGTAAAGATGTGGGTGAACAGAGCGAAAAAGATTGTACTAGAAACGCTTATTAACATCAAAGGAATGGGCCTAAAGCAAAAGTTTGAACAGCAGCAGCAGCTGCAGTACCCCTGATATCTATGGATGGGACAGATACCCCCTGCAGACGCACGCACGCACGCACACACACACACACAGGGAGGGGTCTGTAGTGTGACAGAGCACACCAGCTTCGCCACCAGGCACTCCTTCTTGAATTAAAATAAAACTATCTCCTTACCTCTTTCTGGATGCCCCCTCTTTACCAACAAGAGGGACAGGACCAGCTCTCCTCAGCTTCCATTTTCCTCTTCCTTTCCTCTCTCCCTTGAAAACTTTCTGCACCTGAGACAGTGGGAGGGAGGGAGATAGAGCATGAAACAGCACCCCAAATCCTGTCCCATTACAAGCAGCACAGGCTTCTGTCCCTCTACTCCTCTGCCTCCAGTCATTTGCATGGGAGGGAGGAGCTGCTTGCTCTCTCTCTCCCTCTTTCTCCCTCTCTCTCCTCTACCTCTCTCCCTCCCTCTCTCTTTTAGAAGCTTTACACCTGCCATCCTGCCTACAGTATGTGATGATATCACAATGTCTCTCTTACATCACAGACAGGCTGACATCATCACACAGGCTGGCGGCCAGCAAGAGACAGAAATGCAGATAGAGACACACTGACAAATACATACACTGTAGGCACAGGCACCATGCGGCTTCTGCACCATAAAAGTTCATTTGAATCAAAAATAATGTCATCTTTTAAGTGAGGCGCTATTGAAATCTTGGGGGTCTAAGTGTCAAGACAATCTTGACATAAAACGGAGGCATCATTTTCAATCATTCAATAATGATGTGCTTTTGGATGACAGTATTCTATGAGATATCATGGGAAAATAATAGGAGACATAATGGAAATACAGTATCGTCCAATTTGTGACCATAATGGGAATATACATAGCGCTTCCTTCACAGGAAATAATACATGTGACATAACGGGAATGTAGTAAGTATGTGGGTTTGGCTGGGATTATCCTACATCCTGCAGGGATATAATAACTGGGAAAACGCTATATTTGATACCGCCACGTTGTGGGATGAGCGAGTAAACATTGCATGTCATTTCCCAGAATCCCTTGCTGCAGTGGGAGCACTGTATGCTACTGTACTGTAGGTGATAATGGTTGAAATATATATATATATATATATATATATAGATATATAGATATATATCTATATATATATATATATATATATATATATATATATATATATATATACATACACATCAACCAGTACAATAATTTAAAAGGGGGGAATTAAAATGGTTGAAGTGGATAATGACAAGTATATACCGATCCAAAAAAACAACTCCTGAGCATGTATGTACTGCTTACATGGATGTACTATTAGCATGTACAGTGTTGTTTGTTACTGCAGTTACCAATTTATTTCCATTTTAAATATTTAATTTCTCTGAAATGGTGCAAGCAAATTGTATGAAAAGTTGCAAACGAATACATGAATGTTTTGTATCCAGAGTCAGGGGGATGAGATGAGATGGGGTCATGTTCATACAGTATTTGAACTGTACATTACTAAAAGAAGGCTTTTTTTCTATGCAGATACAGTATAGTGTTTCAAACACATGCTATACACACGTACACACACATACACATACACACACACACACACACACACACACACGAGGTAATGTAAAGATGTGGGTGAACAGAGCGAAAAAGATTGTACTAGAAACGCTTATTAACATCAAAGGAATGGGCCTAAAGCAAAAGTTTGAACAGCAGCAGCAGCTGCAGTACCCTTGATATCTATGGATGGGACAGATACCCCCTGCAGACGCACGCACGCACACACACACACACAGGGAGGGGTCTGTAGTGTGACAGAGCACACCAGCTTCGCCACCAGGCACTCCTTCTTGAATTAAAATAAAACTATCTCCTTACCTCTTTCTGGATGCCCCCTCTTTACCAACAAGAGGGACAGGACCAGCTCTCCTCAGCTTCCATTTTCCTCTTCCTTTCCTCTCTCCCTTGAAAACTTTCTGCACCTGAGACAGTGGGAGGGAGGGAGATAGAGCATGAAACAGCACCCCAAATCCTGTCCCATTACAAGCAGCACAGGCTTCTGTCCCTCTACTCCTCTGCCTCCAGTCATTTGCATGGGAGGGAGGAGCTGCTTGCTCTCTCTCTCCCTCTTTCTCCCTCTCTCTCCTCTACCTCTCTCCCTCCCTCTCTCTTTTAGAAGCTTTACACCTGCCATCCTGCCTACAGTATGTGATGATATCACAATGTCTCTCTTACATCACAGACAGGCTGACATCATCACACAGGCTGGCGGCCAGCAAGAGACAGAAATGCAGATAGAGACACACTGACAAATACATACACTGTAGGCACAGGCACCATGCGGCTTCTGCACCATAAAAGTTCATTTGAATCAAAAATAATGTCATCTTTTAAGTGAGGCGCTATTGAAATCTTGGGGGTCTAAGTGTCAAGACAATCTTGACATAAAACGGAGGCATCATTTTCAATCATTCAATAATGATGTGGTTTTGGATGACAGTATTCTATGAGATATCATGGGAAAATAATAGGAGACATAATGGAAATACAGTATCGTCCAATTTGTGACCATAATGGGAATATACATAGCGCTTCCTTCACAGGAAATAATACATGTGACATAACGGGAATGTAGTAAGTATGTGGGTTTGGCTGGGATTATCCTACATCCTGCAGGGATATAATAACTGGGAAAACGCTATATTTGTGGGATGAGCGAGTAAACATTGCATGTCATTTCCCAGAATCCCTTGCTGCAGTGGGAGCACTGTATGCTACTGTACTGTAGGTGATAATGGTTGAAATATATATATATATATAATATATATAGTATATAGAATATATAGATATATATCTATATATATATATATATATATATATATATATATATAATATATATATACTATAAATACATACACATCAACCAGTACAACTAATTAAAAGGGGGAATTAAAAGGTTGAAGTGGATAATGACAAGTATATACCGATCCAAAAAACAACTCCTGAGCATGTATGTACTGCTTACATGGATGTACTATTAGCATGTACAGTGTTGTTTGTTACTGCAGTTACCAATTTATTTCCATTTTAAATATTTAATTTCTCTGAAATGGTGCAAGCAAATTGTATGAAAAGTTGCAAACGAATACATGAATGTTTTGTATCCAGAGTCAGGGGGATGAGATGAGATGGGGTCATGTTCATACAGTATTTGAACTGTACATTACTAAAAGAAGGCTTTTTTTCTATGCAGATACAGTATAGTGTTCAAACACATGCAATACACACGTAACACACACCATACACATACACACACACACACACACAACACACACGAGGTAATGTAAAGATGTGGGTGAACAGAGCGAAAAAGATTGTACTAGAAACGCTTATTAACATCAAAGGAATGGGCCTAAAGCAAAAGTTTGAACAGCAGCAGCAGCTGCAGTACCCTTGATATCTATGGATGGGACAGATACCCCCTGCAGACGCACGCACGCACACACACACACACAGGAGGGGTCTGTCGTGTGACAGAGCACACCAGCTTCGCCACCCAGGCACTCCTTCTTGAATTAAATAAAACTATCTCCTTACCTCTTTCTGGATGCCCCCCTCTTTACCAACAAGAGGGACAGGACCAGCTCTCCTCAACTTCCATTTTCCTCTTCCTTTCCTCTCTCCCTTGAAAACTTTCTGCACCTGAGACAGTGGGAGGGAGGGAGATAGAGCATGAAACAGCACCCCAAATCCGTCCCATTACAAGCAGCACAGGCTTCTGTCCCTCTACTCCTCTGCCTCCAGTCATTTGCATGGGAGGGAGGAGCTGCTTGCTCTCTCTCTCCCTCTTTCCTCCCTCTCTCATCTCTACCTCTCTCCCTCCCTCTCTCTTTTAGAAGCTTTACACCTGCCATCCTGCCTACAGTATGTGATGATATCACAATGTCTCTCTACATCAAGACAGGCTGACATCATCACACAGGCTGGCGGCCAGCAAGAGACAGAAATGCAGATAGAGACACACTGACAAATACATACACTGTAGGCACAGGCACCATGCGGCTTCTGCACCATAAAAGTTCAATTTGATCAAAAATAATGTCATCTTTTAAGTGAGGCGCTATTGACAATCTTGGGGGTCTAAGTGTCAAGACAATCTTGACATAAAACGGAGGCATCATTTTCAATCATTCAATAATGATGTGGTTTTGGATGACAGTATTCTATGAGATATCATGGGAAAATAATAGGAGACATAATGGAAATACAGTATCGTCCAATTGTGACCATAATGGGAATATACATAGCGCTTCCTTCACAGGAAATAATACATGTGACATAACGGGAATGTAGTAAGTATGTGGGTTTGGCTGGGATTATCCAACATCCTGCAGGGATATAATAACTGGGAAAACGCTATATTTGATACCGCCACGTTGTGGGATGAGCGAGTAAACATTGCATGTCATTTCCCAGAATCCCTTGCTGCAGTGGGAGCACTGTATGCTACTGTACTGTAGGTGATAATGGTTGAAATATATATATATATATATATATATAGATATATAGATATATATCTATATATATACTATATATATATATATACTAGCTGAGAGACCCGGCGTTGCCCGGGATGTAATGTTCCCGTTCCTCTCTCTCCTCCCCCCTCTCCTCTGTTTGTCCCCCATTCACATCAATCCAGTCCCCCCCCTCCCTCCTCCTTTACA
>NW_027456463.1:0-18938 GCF_040206685.1 Ascaphus truei
CAACCCATGCATATTCCCAGCCATAGCTCACTGTAAACCAGAGATTCCCAACAGGGGGTTGGGGAGGTGTCTCTAAGGGGTTCGCCAAATAAAATGTGCAATGGCGGCTCCCGGGGAGTATATCGGGTTCCTGAGCCCGTGTGGGGACTGCGCACTTGGTAAGATCCCAAACTGCCCCTTAGCGTGGGGTGATATAGCTGTCATTTACAGCAGGAGCTCCCAAAGTCTTTACCCAGAATGCTTTGCATCCACAGCGGCAAGGCATTGTGGGACGTGACTTTGGAAGCTCCCGCAGTGAGTGACAGCTACCCCCTCCCCCCCCCCATGCTGCCTGCACACACTGAGGGGCAGTTTGGGGACTTATTAAGCGTGTGTTCCCCACCAACAGGGCTCAGGCCACGACACTGCCTGGGATCAGTCACACAGCTCTGTTAGCGACAGTCTGATGAGTCAGCAGTAAGATTTATTCATTAGGACAGTGTTCCTAGGAGCCCTTGGGTTCCCTGTAATTTTCAGGTCATTGTAAATTGTACCAAATACAGAAGAATGTACAATGCATCTGATCTCAAACGCGCTATAAGAGAGGGTTGGGGGTTCCTCAGAATTTCACATAGGGTTCCTTAACCAAAAAAAAAAGGTTGGAAACCACTGAATTAGGGGTTCACAGGGAAAACATTTTTTATTTTTTAGGGTTGCAGTAGAAAATCGTTGGGGAAACACTGGAACAATAGCATGGTCTGCCAGGTCTCTGCTGCCCTCTGCTGTTTCACTCATACAATACAGCTGTAGCTGTCCCGGTGTGCCTGCTGCAGGGACAAGAAGTGTATTGTATGTCTTTATTTATATAGCGCCATAAATGTACATAGCGCTTCACAGTATTAATACATGTGGTAATCATATAAATAACAAATAATATAAATAACAGGTCATGGGAATAAGTGCTTCAGACTTAAAAGTAACATTAAGGAAGAGGAGTCCCTGCTCCGAGGAGCTTACAATCTAATTGGTAGGTAGGGAGAACGTACAGAGACAGTAGGAGGGAATTCTAGTAAGTGCGTCTGCAGGGGGCCAAGCTTTATGTATCATGTGTCCAGGATTATCCAGTGCTATTCATATGCATCTTTAAGCAGATGTGTCTTAAGGTGGGTCTTAAAGGTGGATAGCGAGGGGGCTAGTCGGGTATTGAGGGGAAGGGCATTCCAGAGGTGCGGGGCAGAAAGTGAGAAAGGTTTAAGGCGGGAGAGAGTTTTAGATACAAAGGGGGTAGAAAGAAGACATCCTTGAGAAGAACGCAAGAGTCGGGATGGTGCATAGCGAGAAATTAGAGCTGAGATGTAAGGAGGGGCAGAAGAATGTAAAGCTTTAAAAGTGAGGAGAAGAATGGAGTGTGAGATACGGGATTTGATCGGAAGCCAGGAGAGGGATTTCAGGAGGGGAGATGCGGAGACAGATTTAGGAAAGAGTAGAGTGATTCTGGCAGCAGCGTTTAGGATAGATTGTAGGGGAGACAGGTGAGAGGCAGGAAGGCCGGACAGCAGGAGGTTGCAGTAATCGAGACGTGAGAGAACGAGGGCCTGAGTCAGAATTTTAGCAGTCGAGTAACAGAGGAAAGGGCGTATCTTTGTGATATTGCAGAGGAAAAAGCGACAAGTTTTAGAAACGTTTTGAATATGAGAGGAGAATGAGAGAGAGAAATCAAGTGTAACCCATAGGCAGCGTGCTTGGGCTACTGGGTGAATGATCGTATTTCCAACAGTAATGTGGAAGGAGGTAGTAGGGCCAGGTTTGGGAGGAAGTATAAGGAGCTCTGTTTTTGCCATGTTAAGTTTCAGTCGGCGGATGGCCATCCAGGATGATATTCCAGAGAGGCATTCAGAAACTTTGGTCTGTATAGCAGGTGTAAACTCAGGGATTGAAAGGTAAATTTGTGTGTCGTCAGCATAGAGGTGATATTTAAACCCAAAAGATGTGATTAGGTCACCTAGAGAGAGTGTGTAAAGAGAAAAGAGAAGGGGTCCCAGGACAGAGCCCTGGGGTACCCCCACAGAGAGATCAATAGAGGAGGAGGTGTTAGCCAAAGAGACACTGAAAGTATGATGGGAGAGGTAAGAGGAGATCCAGGATAGAGCTTTATTCCGAATACCAAGAGTATGAAGAATGTGAAGGAGAAGAGGGTGGTCCACGGTGCCCCTCAATGGGGCCGGGCCCACTTGCTGCCTTGTCCACCGCGCTGCGCGACCAGATTTTTCTGAAAACAGTAAAACTGTCTTCAGAACTGGCGACAGAGCGCTAGCCACGTCCCCGGCGATTCAGCCATTGAGGGCGAACCTGCCGGGTGATGTCATGGCCGCCCCCCCTGTCTTTCCCCCTGCAGCTCTGCACAGACCGGGGATCACAGCTGCACACGCCGCCAGCATGGCCTATATATATAGGTACTTCTGTATTAGGTGATAACTTTTTTATTTGGACTAACAATTTATGCCATAGGACAAGCTTTCGAGAGTTCTCCTCTCTTCCTCAGGTCAGCAATAAGAATAACCTTAACAACATCAACCAACTACCATCCAACACACTGCTAGTTACCATGGATGTCGAGTCCCTTCACTGCAACATCCCCCACAAGGATGGTATTGAGGCATGCCTGCAATTCCTTACAGCATCTCCCCTGGATCAGAAATAAATCGCTGAAGTAATTACCAAACTGATAGAATACATCCTCACACACAACTACTTCAGCTTCAACAAGGAAATGTACCTACAACTAATGGGGACTGCAATGGGTACCAAGATGGCACCGCAATATGCCAATCTTTTCATGGCAAATCTTGAACAAATATTCCTAACTACACGCCCCCACAAACCATACAAATATTACAGATACATTGATGACTTGTTTATAATATGGACAGAGGGTGAAGGAACCCTAAAACAATTCCACGAGTCCCTGAACTCAATCCATCCATCAATTAATCTCAAAATGGATTATTCGGCAAACCTAGTAAACTTTCTAGATACAACAGTAACACTGAAAGATGGCAAACTACACACACCTGTATACAAGAAACCCACAGACAGATGCAGTTACCTCCACACCTCCAGCTTCCCTCCCACTCATACAAAACAAGTTATCATACACAGCCAGGCTATAAAATACCACCACATATGCTCTGACACTGAAGACAGAAACCGGCATCTCACAACCCTGACCGAATCGTTCAGGCAGAAGGGATACAAACCAAAGACCATTGCCAAAACTATTACATCTGCACTAAAAGCCCCACGAGAACACCTGCTACAATACAGACAGAAAGAACCTACCACACGCATATCACTAGTGTCCACATAAAACCCTACCCTAGAGGGTATACGAAAAATAATCAAAGATCTGCAACCCATGCTGGCAGAGGATGCGACATTAAAAGAAATCTTTCCCAAACCTCCCATTCTTGCATTCCGGCAACCACCAAACCGCAAACAGAAATTAGTCAGCAGAAAACTTCACAACAAATGTAAAGACACTGATAATGGCACAAAACCGTGCAACAACACCCGTTGCAAACTCTGCAAACATATATGCCAAGATCCCACAGCCAGTCACTACCATGGAACACTTATAGTGCTGGCGACGTCGACGGCAGGCTTCGGTCGCTGGAAAAATCTAATTGAGATGACTTCCAACGATCGCGCCCAAGCCGTCGCATCGCGCTTACTATAAGGGCACACGACAGCGGCAATGCATTTGATTTGCCGCGACGTTGCGTCGCTGTCACTATACGCGCAGACTCAATGTTAAAGGATCATACTGCTGCACATCCAGGAATGTAGTATATATGATACAATGTAACAAATATGACCAAGGATGCTACATTGGTGAAACCAGCCAAAAACTTCAAGGCAGAATGAATATGCACAAACACTATACTCCACCACGAAGAAGGAAGATACTGCTCACCTGTGGGACATCATTTCTCACAACCAGATCATTCCATAAATTATTTAAAAATCAAAATCCTCAATGGAATGTTTAAACGCACCCAAGAACGGAAAACATTTGAACTCAGAATAAGACTCTTTGACACTAAAACAAGGGGACTTAATGCGGATATGAGGTTTCTCACACACTATCAGAATTGTGTGTAATCATCCTGCCTGCCTCTCTGCCAATGTCCTTATCCACACATTCCTACCCTCCGCAGCATCCCCTTCCTCCTCCATGCTGTCCCTTGTCACCGTTTTATTACCCTTCCTATGTCTTCAGACATCCCTTTCTCACCCCACCTTATCTACATCTGTTTTTTTCCCTGCTTTCCTAACCTCTGTTTTAGCCATAGATTCCTTTATAAACCAGTATTGCTGATCTGAGGAAGAGAGGAGAACTCTCGAAAGCTTGTCCTATGACATAAATTGTTAGTCCAAATAAAAAAGTTATCACCTAATACTGAAGTACTCATTTATTCTGCACTATCTCAACTGGACTAACATGGCTATATCTGTTATATACATATATATATACATATATATATATATATACATAAAATGAATGAGTTTTATATATATATATATATATATATATATATATATATATATATATATATATAAAACTCATTCATTTTCTATATCAGAGACAGCCTTCCAATGAGTGAGACTCACTCTAAGGAGACAGCCTCACACTGAATGACACTCAAAATGAGCGAGACGTATTCTATAGGAGACAGCTTCACGAGTGAGACTTATTCTATAGGAGTCTAACATGAGCTACTTATTTTATAGGAGACATCCTCACAATGAATGACACTAAAGGAGAGAGCTTGATAATGAATGAGACTCACTCTAAAGGAGAGACAGCCTCACAAGGAGTGAGACATTCAAAAAGGAGACAGTCTCACAATGACTGGGACTTATTCTATAGGAGACATCCTCACAATGAGTGGGACTTATTCTGTAGGAGACCGCCTCACAATGAGTGGGAGTTATTCTGTAGGAGACAGCCTCACAATGAGTGGGAGTTATTCTGTAGGAGACAGCCTCACAATGAGTGGGAGTTATTCTGTAGGAGACAGCCTCACAATGAGTGGGAGTTATTCTGTAGGAGACAGTCTCACAATGAGTGAGACTAATGCTAAAGGAGACAGTCTAAAAATGAGCAACACTAATTTTATAGGGGACCGCCTCACAATGAATGAGACATTCTATAGGAGACAGACTCACCATGAATGAGACATTCTATAGGAGACCGTCTCACAATGAATGAGATTAATTCTATATGAGACAGTCTCACAATGAATGAGATATTTCTATAGGAGACAGGCTCACAATGAGACTTATTCTATAGGAGAGACGGTCTTCCAATAAGACTAAATAAATCAGACAGCCTCCAAATGAATGTAACCGCATTCCAGTGAGTGAGGATCCTTACTGCCTTATAATGAGCAAGCCACTGAAGAGACAGCCTTATATTGAGTGGGACACCTGAGTGAAACATCCTTTCAACGAGTCACTCACTTCAGGACACACTCACACTCACTGCAGCTCTGCCTGCCCCTCACTCTGTGCGAGCCTGTGCTACCCCCACACTGAGGATGAGTGCCTGCGCCTGCGCACTCAGAAACCGCCAGCCCGCCCCTCTGGTCACGTGACGCAAACAAGATGGCGGCGCCCGTGAGGAAAGCGTGAATTGCCACTGGGAGACGGAATATAGAAGCGACTGAGCAACATGTCGCGACTGATCGTAAAGAATCTCCCGAGCGGGGTACGCAGTTAGTGTGTGTAGTGTGTGGTTAAATAACGCAATGTTATAGGGAGGGAATGTCTCTCTCCTCCAGTCTGTATTCAGCTCCAATCCTAATAGGTTTACAATATGGAGTTTATTGTACATCCCTAAGAAAATAAGCTTTCCTGGGTTTCTCAACAAAACACACACACACACACACACACACACACACACACACACACACACACACACACACACACACACACACACACACACACACACACACACACACACACACACACACGTCAATCCCGAACGCTTTAAATCCGCAGCATGTAATGTGTATGTAATTGAGGCTAGTAGAGTGATATAATATAGTAAAGGAAATACAATCCTCTTGGGTAGACTCAAGCAGATTGTGGAAGTGGAGAAAAATCAGGGATGAAATAAAGTCTAATGCTTTACAGCAGCTACATGTACAATGAGCAGGCGAGGTGGTCCACATTTGGGGTTATCTGCAATGAGGGTGTAAAAAAGTATATGGGGTGGATGGCCCCAATCAACCAGTGCTACAGAGCTTTGTATAAACCCACAATAATTGGAGAATGAATATTTCTGACTACATTTAAACCGGATCACTTGGTGTGATGATGCATGCTTGAGACTATATGCATAAACCCCCTAGATGGCACAAGGTATGGCAGAGATGTGCGGAGTTGTAAGTGGGGAGTCTTTGAACCCCCCCCCCCCTTGACCTCTGCAGTCTCCCTGAACTAGATAAACCTATATGCCTGGGGTAGCTCTCTTTAAGCAGCACTTGTACTCACATGTGGTATAGACGCCGGTTCTGTGTGCTCCATGGCTGATGTAGTAAGCAAAAGGAGTGTACCTGTTCCGGTTGAGGAGAGGCAATTCAGCGGGCACCACGAGGCAGGGAAAAAAAGTTGCGGAAGCTGGACTGTGCTGTATAACATTTCCTTTATTAAAGCATAGTTAAAAAGAGGGGGGGAAAAGCATACCCCTGCACCTGTAACGCGTTTCACCCTCTTTTTAACTATGCTTTAATAAAGGAAATGTTATACAGCACAGTCCAGCTTCCGCAACTTTTTTTCCCTGCCTCGTGGTGCCCGCTGAATTGCCTCTCCTCAACCGGAACAGGTACACTCCTTCTGCAATGAGGGTGTATATGTTTCTGTGTTGGAAGTGTCTCTTTACCCAGCAGCCGGCTCGAATACATCCCCCCTCTCTCATTTAGCCGGTACAGGTAGTCCTCGTTATCCAACGTTTCGCTTTACAATGCAACCCTAAGGGCCGTTTTTCAACGCCGGAATGCATTATCCAATGATAAAGGGCGTACGGCCCGAAACGCGTAGGTGAGCGTTTTCTGGGTGATCCAGGGGTGATGTTTGATCCCTTCATTCATTAAAAGGATTTTTTTGCTACCAATAGCCTCCTCCATCATTTGCAGGCAGCACTGCCTTTGTTTACCCATTCTATCATTTTGGGTATGGTAAATTATAGACTGGAATATTACGGTAAGCCCTCGAATATAGTTTTAGCGCATGGAGTCAAGCGCCTGCTGCAGAGGCGATCCGTTGCCTGTGGAGGAGATGCGATTGGGAGGCATGTCAGAGGCGTGCCCGTGACATCACGTGAGCTGTTCACTCTCATTGGCTGAACCACGCACTTGACACGTCCGTCGCGCTCAACAAAACCCCAAAAATGTCTTGCGAAAAATCGGCTGCACCATCGTTCTCGTGCATGACTGCGCTCTATGGCCATCCCCATTGATTGACTCCCTGCCTTTTGTTTGCGGCGCGCGAAGTCGTGCTGACTATGGAACGTGGCCTAAGATGAACAAGTCTTTTATTCTGGTGCTGCTTCAGGCTCATCAAGTCCTTCATCCGGCTGCTGGTTAAGTAAGATTGAACAAGTCCCTTATTTACCTGTGTGCTGGTTCGGTAAGGCTGAACAAGTCCTTTATTTACCTGTGTAAATTACCTTATTTACCTGTGTGCTCCAGATAAAGGAAGACCGCTTCCGGGACCTCTTTGCTGCCTTCGGCACGTTGACGGACTGCAGTCTCAAATACACCAAGGAAGGCAAGTTTCGGAAGTTTGGTTTCATCGGCTTTGGGTCGGAAGATGAAGCCAGAGAAGCTCTCAGCCACTTCAACAAGAGCTTCATCGACACGTCCCGGGTCTCGGTGAGTGGGGCTGTTGTGATCTTGTGCTGTAACGTGGATGCCAACTGTACCCTGAACTCACCCTGTCTTGTCTTCCGAAGGTGGAGTTATGTAAATCATTTGGTGATCCTGGGAAGTCCAAAGCTTGGAGTAAACACTCGCAGAGAGAGGCCAAGGCTCAGGATTCTGGGAAGAAGCAGGGGACAAAGCAGACACCTGCTGACCCCAAGACAGTGAGTTAACTCCACACATCAGTGAACCCTATAATAACCTACACTTTTTTAGGAAGATTTCCCAATATCAACACCACTCTTAACAGTGCAATCCTAAATCGCCGTCTTGAAAACAACATTTTCTAAACAGTTTAACAACTCAATTGGCTTCCCTAAACTAATCTAACCTGGCTAAAAGCAAAAAATTGCCATCATTTTTGTCTGGGAATTTATTTAAAATGGCATTTTTTAAGGGCCTCAAAATGGGGGAGTTTTTGCCAATCAAGTGTTTTCTTTTACCTTAGCCTACCCTATCCTTATCAGAGAATCAAAGATAAGGGGGAGGGGGGCTTTGCCTGTGCAAACTCTATTGAACAAACCATGACATCAGACAAAAGGGAGCAGCCAAAGGGAATCACACTGCTCCCAAGTCTCACCATCTTTACAAACTAACTTTAAAAACACTTATAGATGTCAGATTTGGTTTAAAAGGCACCAATCTCCCAGATGTGGCCCCTTAAACATGACCCTGCCATGAGCACACTTTGTTCCTAGGTGGGGCTGACCCCTTAAACATATCACTGCCATTAGTACACTTTGGTCATAGAAGGGACGGACAGACACCTTAACCATGTCACTGCCATTAGTGCACATTGCTCCTAGGTGGGACTGACCCCTTAAACATGTCACTGCCACTAGTACACTTTGCTCCTAGGTGGGACTGACCCCTTAAACATGTCACTGCCATTAGTACACTTTGTTCCTAGAAGGGATGGAGCCCTTTAACATGTCATTGCCATTAGTACACTTTGTTCTTAGGAGGGACTGACCCCTTAACCCTGTCACTGCCACTAGTACACTTTGCTCCTAGGAGGGACTGACCCCTTAAACATGTCACTGCCATTAGTACACTTTGGTCTAAAGATGGATTTCCACTTTAAGAAAATACTTCTGTATAGCAACTACTCATTTAAAAGACTATCCCAATAAAATGAACACCTGCCCATTGGTTCCCCCTTATTTTGGAATGACTCTCTATTATAAGAACATTTCCCTATAATTAATGAATTCAATTATTAAATACGTTTATCCAAATAAATGACCGGCTCCATGCTATGCCTTCTAACTGCTTGGCTAATCCGTGTTTCCTTATCCTTTGTCTCTCCCCAGCCTAAAAAACAGAAAGCCACAGCCTTGGAAGAAGTAAGTGCCACAACCCTATGTCATGGTTACATAGTGTACATGGGAAGCAAAGGGATTGCTACTTTCACCCTGATTTATATCCGAGTCTGTTACAAAGTGTCCGGAATGGAAGGCATAAAGCTATAGAATGCGAATGACATTGGAAACATTACAGGGACTCGGTTAGGTTCTCTGGTCACAGCAGTAAATTTGTGTTTGATAGTGGGATGATCCATAGAACAAAGCAGCTGCAGTATATTTGTATTGATAAGCAAATGCGCACTGTAGCTTTTCTTTGATTCTCTCGGTAATGCTCATCGGTGATGTCCCCTTTTTTGGTTCTTGCAGCTGGAAGGGGACAATGACTTCAAGGAGTTCCTCTCCGTGCACCAGAACAGAACTACAACAGCCACCTGGAGCAATGACACCCAGGAAGTCGGGATCAGGAAAGAAAAGAGCCGCTCGAGGGACGATTACCTGAACTTTGACTCCGACTCCGAGAGTGGTGTGAGTGAGGAGGAGGGGGGTGAAGACGACAGCCCCAATGCCACAGGTATTCTATATATATATATATATATATCAGTATATGAATGAAAAAGAAAAGGGAGTGAAGTAGCGCCAAATAAGAAGTGTTGAAATAGTGTAAAGATATTATTAATGATAATTTAAATGAATATTTCTAAATAGGCAAAATCACTAAAAATTATAAATGTGTATACTACAATTTAAAATAAATATATATAACATATATTATGTGCTCCTATTTCGTGAAAAACAATTTAAGACAACACTCCAAAAACATGTGATAACATAAAATACAAGCAAAAAGAAAAATTGATATAAAAACCAGTCCTTGAGTGAAAATCCTTAAATAGGAAAAAATAGTCCTGGTATGAGGGGATCTCTGGCAGCTCTCAAATAGGATGAACCACATCCAGATGATACCTATTAGAAAAGAAAAAAGAGAGAGAGCGCACGCCCCATAGCTTAATACAGTACATTTATTGAGAAAGGGGCGTGGGGGGTAGAAAATCCACTCACAAGGGTAGGTTAAAATCAAGCAGTGTGTGAAATATATCACTGCCAACTCTGGTCACTCAGCCTCCAGACTCTGCAGTCCAAATCTCACTTGAAGCTGCTGGTAGATGTTCTCTGGTGCGTGAGTAGAAAGGCTCCTTAAAATCAATGATGCAGTCTTTGAGTTTTAGGAAAATCTCCAATCTCTGCTGGCCGCAATGTGTATCAGCGCTCTATACGGCCTGTCATGGGTTGCTTTGAGAAAGTCACAGCATGTGACGAAACGCGTTGGGGAACGGAACTGCGTCATCACGCAAGCGCATGACAGGCCGTATCGAGCGCTGATATACATTGCGGCCAGCAGAGATTGGAGATTTTCCTAAAACTCAAAGAGTGCATCATTGATTTTAAGGAGCCTTTCTACTCATGCACCAGAGAACATCTACCAGCAGCTTCAAGTGAGAGTTGGACTGCAGGGTCTGGAGGCTGAGTGACCAGAGTTGGCGGTGATATATTTCACACACTGCTTAATTTTAACCTATCCTTGTGAGTGGATTTTCTACCCCCCCTCCCCCTCCCCTTTCCCAATAAATGTACTGTATTATGCTATGGGGCATGCGCTCTTTCTCTTTTTTCTTTTCTAATATATATCAGTATATCTTCATATATCGATGTTTGTGCATTTTATAACGTATGCTATGTGGTAGTGGCTCAAATTAAACAGTTATATTAGCAACTGGCATACTAGTTCTCTGTGGTATGTGTTTGACATGAGTTACCTGTTTTGTCAAATGGAGAAATGTGGCTTATCCCACCTGCCATCTGAAGAGATTCTCCCCTTGCTTTAACCCAGTTCTGGAGCTCCCTACCAATCTCTATTTGGCAGCTATCAACTCTCCCTCCCTTCAAAAGCTAACCTAAAACAGTCCTTCAGGAAAGCCTTTCAGAAGTACAGTCCACTATCTCCTCACTTGGGTGGATGAATAGCGGATGGGTAGATAGATATATGTATGGACATATGGAAGGATAGGTAGATAGATATATGGAAGGATAGGTAGGTGGATATATGGAAGGATAGGTAGGTGGATATATGGAAGGATAGGTAGGTGGATATATGGAAGGATAGGTAGGTGTATATATGGATGGCCATATGGAAGGATAGGTAGGTAGATATATGGAAGGATAGGTAGGTAGATATATGGATGGCCATATGGAAGGATAGGTAGGTAGATATATGGATGGCCATATGGAAGGATAGGTAGGTGGATATATGGATGGACATATGGAAGGAAAGGTAGGTGGATATGTGGATGGGTGCATTTTATCCCCTCGTTTTCCCCCATAATGTTAAGTACAGAGTCGACACTATATGTGAATTGTAATACTGTATGTTTGTTCATCGTAATGCATGTTGTCTCTCGTTGGGTGCAAGGAGAGGACGCTGCCGGAAAGCTCGCCCTGCGGTTGGAGATTTCCGACATGGAATACCTTAAATCCAAAGTGGTGAAGGATCCCTCTCCCACATCTGGAGAAGAGGAGGAAGAGGAGACGGAGACGCCAGAGGGAGAAAAGGTGGCTACACAGTCAAAACCCGCAGGAAAGGACAAAAGTCAGGGCTCATCTGAGAAGAGCAAAGTAGCAAAGAAAGAGGTGAGTCAGAATCCAAACGTAATAGTGTTTTAACAGCATGGCTGCAATAAGTTCTTGCCAAGGAGCTGGCTGCACGAGTTTACTTCTCGAGCCCTCTCTCCAGGGCAGAAATTCCTTTATCTTAATGCATGTCCCTGTCCCCTGAGCACCACAATGATACTGTAAGCTCTTCGGGGGAGGGACTCATTTGCTTGCAAAATACTATGTACAGCGCTGTGTAAGGAATGTTATTTGTTTTTCCGATTCTTATGTTTATTTTCTGCCTGGCGGTTGTGTTTTTTGTATTGTATTCGAGCGTTGCGTGCATGGTCAGTTCATTTACAATCCCATATATACAGAGACCATATTCTTGTTTTGTTTTTCCCCCCAGAAACCTGCTGTTCCGAATTCACCCACCACTCCCTACACTGTCAAACTCCGAGGAGCACCCTTCAACGTTACAGAAGTGAGTCCCCTTTGCCACAGACTGACATAGGGGCACAGAAGGCATTCAAGCCAGCCCACCACGGGGGGACAGAAGGAAGCTATGGCCCTTTTAATCTGTCCCTCCCCTTGCAAGATGAAACAGGCAGAACAGATTTATTGCCCGTATATTTGTCCTACTGCAGGGTGATGCAGTGACACACACGAGAGAGCCATCTAGTCTGTCCCTTTTATAGAGTAACATAGTGACTAAATGAATGTACAGCCTCTCCCATCTGTTCCTCACTGTACATTGACACAGGAAAAGGTCTAAGGGGCTTATTCTATTTCAGCCAAAGTGGCCGATTGGACCCTTTTCAGCGGAAGTTTCCGAAAATAGCCAGATTGGCGCTATGGCTGATCTAGAATAAGCCCCTAAGACTCTGTCCCTTGAAACTCGGCAGAGTGTGTGAGTGACACAAAGGACCATTAAGCCTGTACTTTTCACACAGTCACAAAGTGACCCAAACCTATGATGTGTCCCCTTCCTAGCAAAACGTCCGTGAGTTCCTCGTGCCAATAAAACCAGTCGCCATCCGAATAGTGAGGAACACTCACGGGAACAAGACTGGTAAGTGCCCAACTAGACCTGCTTTGAGAGTGACACTGAGACTCACACTCCAACACTTCGCACATCCATGAAAACATCTCATAGTTAAGGAAACGGCAACCAAATAAGATCTTATCTTGCATTAAATTGGGTATAAATGGAAGGGAAGGCAGTATAATTATGCTACTGCATAAAGAAATAGCCAGACCACACCTTGAATATGAAGTATAGTTTTGGGCACCACTCCATCGAAAAGACATTATGGAACTAGAAAAGTGAATAAAGGGGATGGAAAATCTGTCAAATGAGGAGAGGCTAAATTAGTTTTATTTACATTAGAAGAGGCGTCTAAGAGGGGATATGATAACTATGTACAAATATATTCGGGGACAGTACAAGGAGCTTTCAAACTAACTATTCATCCCAACGACAGTACAAATGACTCAGGGTCATCCCTTAAGGTTGGAGGAAAGGAGATTTCACCAGCAACAAAGGAAAGGGTTCTTTGCAGCAAGGGCAGTTACAATGTGAAATTCATTACCCATGGAGACTGTGATGGCAGATACAATAGACATCTTTTTATAAAGTCAAGGTATTCAGGGAGAAACACGATTTGCCGTTATTTGGAGCCAGGAAGGAATTTATTTTGCCCCTTATGAGACATCATTGGATAATGTGTCACTGGGGTTTTTTGTTTGCCTTCCTCGGGATCAATATACTATAAGTAAAAATATATAGGATAAAGTATCTGTCTAAAGTTAGCATAGGTTGAACTCGATAGACATGTGGTTTTTTTTCCCTCATCAACCATGTAACCAGACATCAAGTACTGTAGTTTCTGTGGTGTTAAGTCCCATAACTTTGCCAAACCCTATAACTGAACCAGTACCCCCTCCCCCCATTCCCCACCCTCCCCCATCCCCCAGGCTTGTAATCCTTCGCATTACAGTTACACTAATCAGAGCCAGCTCTGTGGCGGTGTACATTTCTGTTTCACTGGTCTGAGCAGCAACCCCTAGAGCAGGGGAGCGCAAACATTTAGAGCTGCGCTCCCCCTCGCTCTCGCACCCCCCCCTACCTGGTTTGGCGGCTTCAAATGACGCCGCGGGTCATGAGACCTCATAGCCATGGAGACAGTCATGTGGCGTCACCCAGCATGACACCACGGTGTCATTTGACACCATGGCGACGCGTCACAGCAGCGCGTCTGAACCCCGGTAAGTAAGTTGCAGAGCCAACATGCGATCCCCCCCGGTCATTTAATTTAAATGCCTCTGGGAAGAGCGCTGGACCTCTGCAACCTGCGCCCCCCACTTTGCACACTGCTGCGCCAAGAGGGTAGAAATCCAGTGTTATTAATCAGTTGCAGGCGCCCTAGAGAAATAAAGGGATTTGTCCAAATTCACTGAGAGTTTAAATGTCTGAAATGATAAGCTTGTGTGTGTATTAAAAACCATCTCTCTTTACCACTACTCCGCTAATCCTTTTATCTCTCCATCTCGCCCTCTGTGTCTCTATCTCTCCCAGGTTATATCTTTGTGGATTTGAGCAGTGAAGAGGCGGTGCAGAAAGCTCTGACAAGGAACAAGGATTACATGGGTGAGGAGGTTGGCTTGGCAGACCATGGCAGATAGAGCCATGAGATGACAGTGTGAGCTGTTTGGGCTGGCTGTAAACCAGAGGACAGAGAGGAAGTGATCGCTGGACCCCGGTGGCATCGCACAGCCGGGGTGGGATGGGTAGGGAGAGTGGCAGGTGCTGTGTGGCTGGTTGCAGGCTGTGTTGGCGAGCACATGGAAGTCGGCAGCCTGGGCTTGTTCTAACCCTTGGACCCCATTCAGGCGGGCGGTACATTGAGGTGTTCCGGGACGAGCGACCCCAGGAGCCCCGGATCCCTGCAAAGGCCCAAGATAGACCCTGGGAGCAGCGGGAGAGGGAGGGAGAGCTGCAGGAGGACGTGTCCGAGTCCGGGAGACTCTTTGTCAGGAACCTGCCATATAGCTGCAGCGAGGACGACCTGGAAAAACTCTTCTCCAAATATGGTGAGTGTAAAGTGTGTGTGTGTGTGTGTGTCTTTATACATCTGTATACACACTCATGGATATACATACATATGTAATAATAATAATAGGGGCTATTCTGCACTCACCACATAGTATCAAAAGTTGCCTCCGAATATAGTGGTGCTGCCGTTCCTGGATATCACACTATAAGCAACACAAAAACATGGTTTAGGAACAAGCACTCAGATAAAGACAGATGTCGACGCACACGCTGTCTGCAAAACGGGTAGATTTATTCACGCAAGTGAAATAAGAGGCGTGTGAGGCTATTTCACCCCACTCCTGTCACAACGCGTTTCGGGGGAACAGCTGTCCCTTCAAGTCGCAGAGGATGTATGTGAGCAAATATATACAAACCCACACGCTTGTATACTGAAAAATGGCTGAAACTGTAAGCTTGCGCTTTTTTGTTTCGTATGGGTGCTATATGGGTGCTCTGCGGTGAACTGACTTGTCTACAGACCTGGGGCCATATTTACTATGCAGTGCTTTTTATTTGGAGAGTTTTCATATATATACACATATGTGAAAAAACAGAACGTGAATCCCTGCGCTTCTCCCATTGGGATAGCAATAAATGGGGAAATAAATATACATACTGAAACCTAAGTCTGTAAGACAAAGGAGACTTTTGGTTACATCCTTTGAAAAAATAATGACAGGCCTGCTAACCAACGTCAAGGTAAGTCTCAGTTGCAGGTCCCTATGCTAAATAGATACAAATGTTCTGTGAAATATACCCTGAAGGGGTTAATATTCTAAACATAAGCTTATGTAACTTAGTGCTGTTAAAAACTGGTATATACCAGTGAAGCTACTTACCTGTATGCAAGTATAGTGAAAAGTGAATTTACAGGCACCTTACTGGGAGATTATATACCTTGAAAAAGGAGGGACTGGCCTCCCACAAGCTGCTCTATAAGCAGTTGCAGGTGATTTGGCTAAATACATTATTCGCGCCCTAATAATGGTGCCCTCTAGGAGCGTGCTGCTAAGGATTTAATTTGGCCCAACAGAAAATGTAAAACAAATATATATTCACCGCGCTTCTCCATGTAAGGAGCATGCTGCTGGCGAAGGGATTGGCCATACAAATGTGAAAAACAGAAAGTGAATCCCTGCGCTTCTCCCATTGGGATAGCAATAAATGGGGAAATAAATATACATAGTGCAAACTAAATCTGTAAGACAAAGGAGACGTTTGGTTACATCCTTTGATAAAATAATGCCAAGCCTGCTAACCATATGTGCCTGTATAAATGTGTGTATTTATGCCTATATACAGTGGTCAACAAATCACCAAAAAAACTACTCGCTGAACAAAAAAATCTACTCGCCACCTAGTACCACACGTGTGCTGCTTTGGGCCAATAGGAGCTCGCCACGATGTTAAATCCACTCGCCCGGGGCGTGCAAAGGTATAGGTTTGTCGAACACTGCCTATATACATACGTGTGTGTGTGTGTATACACACACTCACCGTGTCCAAGTGCAATCACTGGTTTCACTGTGACCGTTAAGCTGACGTCTATATAGGATACATTTGGGAGTATACAGGAGACAAAGGGGGCACAACGTTTCGGGGTACCAAGTCCCCAGTTTCCTCATGCATTGGAGAGGCACGGTGTGGACAACAGGAACATCAGTCTCCCCTCCCTGATTTTTGCCCTTCTAGTCCCTTAACGTTCAGACGTTTCCGGATATTTCAAGTCTCGTCTCTTCCCCCCTTTTCCCTTCAGGTCCCATCTCCGAGATCCATTTCCCCATTGACAGCCTCACCAAGAAGCCAAAGGGCTTTGCGTTCGTCACCTTCCTCATCACGGAGCACGCGGTGAAGGCGTACGCAGAGGTGGACGGACAGATCTTCCAGGTAACGAGTGCTTGGGGGTGAATGTGTCATCTTGAACATGCAGGGAATGGGAGCAAACACTGCATGTGGGGTTGTAGGCTCAACAGTGTGTGCTGGGGATTCAGATGTTTAATGATGTTGCAGGCACCAGGGATAACCCCCCCCCAACCCCCAAACATCCCCCATACATTAAAATGCACAGATTTAGACACACAAGTCCCACAAGGGCTCTAACGCGTCTCCATGGTTTCTGGCATCCGTATGCCTTCCTTAGAACTGTCTTTTAATGCTCTTGCAGCTGCTGACCTCCGGTTTTAACCCTGTGCTTGCTAAGCTATTGCAAATAGAGTTCTTTCAAATATAAGTTCCAGAAAGGCAAGGCTGTAGTGTATAGTGTGTGTGAGTGAGTGAGTGTGTGTGTGATCGATCACTGGCCTCTCTCCTCCCTCAGGGCAGGATGCTTCATGTCCTACCCTCCACCGTGAAGAAGGAGGAAGAGGTGGAGCCGGGAGCGGAGTCCTCTGCGTTCAAGAAGCAGAAGGCATTAAAAGACAAAGCTAAAAGCTCCAGGTACAAGGACCAAACCAGGAGACCCGGGAATACAGGAGAAGGTGACATGCCGTGTTGGGCATGGAGTGCATTCAGTGTATAGATACCATATGGGTTGTTCTGCAATAGTTTGGGTGCCACCGGGTTACCCTGCGGTGCAAGAGAGTCGCCCCTTATCTGCAGTATTCAGCGATTCTGCAGCAGAGAATGGACAAGTTCGTGGTTAGTGGACTTTCCAACAAGGAATAGGTTAAGGGCTGCTTGTTCTGGGTTCTTACGGAGGGATGAATATAAGAAAGGGTTGAGGCATTAGAGATGAGGAAAGTGGGTAGAGAAGAACTAGGTGATGGTTCGGGGTCTGGGAAGATTAACGACCATATTTACTAAGTAGTCTTCTGCCATTAGACATCTTCTGGCGCTGGAAGACACTTTGACTTGACTGAAAGTGTCTTGTGATAGAAGACGGCCTAATAAATATGGCCTGAAGTGTTACGGTGGGGATTGAGGATGAGGTTAAGTCTGGGTTTCCCAACCTGCGGAGCGGGCACCCCCTTAGGGGCGCCAATGATACGTAAGGGGACAGAGAGGCACAGAGAGAGAGAGGAAGATAGGAGAGTGTCTTTGCATCAATAACCCAATTAATATACTCCACAAAGTGAAGCTCTTACGGTTTTATCGGGGATTATGGAGGTAAAATACCCAACTGTTCCTCAAAGGCCGCGTCCAGACTGATCTGCTGCCGAGCGCGCGAGCAGACAGATGACGTAACGATTGTGATAGTAGCTGGGCGCGATCTCCTGGCACTGAGAGACAAATGTAGTTGTTGTGCACGCACGGGGAGCGTCACCAGGGAGGGGCCTTGTGTCGGGGCCATGGGCGTGACATCACAGAGCTGGTTCAAGTGACCCGGCCATCGTGCGGCAAATACAAAATAATTTGTCTCCTCAAGCTGCACTCAGGGTGCGCGCGCACACTATACACAATCGCATTACCCATAATCTGTTTGATCGCGCAGCTCGCGCGCGATCAGTCTGGACGCGGCCTTACTTTGTGCATCAAATATAGAAGGGAGTCCTAAAGGCAAAACAGTTCAAACAAATTGGGAACCACTGGGTTATGTCCAAGGTCTCGAGTAGAACAAGTAAAGTTATACCCAGTACATAGTAATGTGTAGCAGGACCCTCCATCAGCAAATTGCTCAATATCGCCTCCCTGTCATCAGCTCTCACAACTGGAATACGCTCTTCATGGGGACCAGCTCAGTGGCAGATGCGATCGCTCAGAAGTACAGCACCAGCAAGAGCCAAGTGCTGGATCACGTGAGTGTCCGTCCTCATCACCTGCTGGGAGAATAGATTGTTCCTATGCAGGCGGCGATACCGGGGAACATAAGAGCTCTTCCTACTGTAGATGTGGCTCATACACGAGCTTCACACGTTCAAAGGGGTCCGAATAGTAGCAGAGATTCATAATCCCATAGATTGGGACAAAACTTTATACAGTATATTT